>NC_084907.1:9606956-9906956 GCF_949316345.1 Pungitius pungitius
GAGAGGGAGAGAGAGAGCTGTTCACTTTCTCAGTGTTCTGTGTGTGAGCAGAGCGGGACACAGCAACACAAACAGTATGTGTGTAGGGGAGGGGCGCTGTGACTACCAGCCAATCACAGAACGCAGACACAGACAGCTACCCAATGAGGACCTTTATTCAATCCGAGCACAGATATTGTATTGTATTACTCGTATAATACTCGTATTCGGCAAAAGTGCTTTATCCATACCGGATACTCGTTTCAGCCGAGTATCCGGCTCATCTCTATTATGCACCCACTTTCAGCGTGTACACCGATAATAACCCCCCTTACTTATGTTTTGAGTACGGCCAAGTTGAATGCAGTTGGACATCGGTGGGTGGGTGAGTTAGCCGACTTCCATTTCACCATCAGATGTTGCCCAGGCAAGTCAAATGCAAATGTGTGTGGAATAGATTGGAATTTATTTGAATTTGCTCACAGTAGGTTGTGGGAATTGTAAAATGTTATTATTGCAATGCGCAGCTCAGAATAAGACTAGCTCTGCCTTGAGCATGACATCAACGTGTTTCCTCTCTCTGTTGTTAATTTAAAGGTTACACAGTGCTTCTTAGCCTGTGTAACTCTTGCTGCCAGATTACCCCTAGGTCTGGTGCCGGTAGCAAAAACACATTTACATTTTAGAAAACAAATTAACAAGACGCAAAACACTTTCACCAATTCCGAAACAAATTTACAAATGACAGATTCTTCACGGAAAGGGAATGTAACACATACCGGAAGTGACATGGAAGTGTTGAGCGCGGTGTTTTTGAATGGTCATTCATGGTTCATGGTCGTTCATGGTGACCGTCCGAACATGGACTGTGGCCGAGGGATGTTTCGCCCGTTTTGTGGCAAACACAAGAACAGCTTAACGCGGTTTTGCTTTACGTGTGGTCAGTGTTTGGAGTTTTTAAGAGACGCGGACCAGACGGAAACACCAGACATACTGCATCATTGCGTTAAATATTTTAACGAGGGCCACTCATACGCTGTAATCGTAGACATGATGTCAAGTCTACACGGTGTAAACATCAGCTTGAGGACTCTTAAAAGTAAACTGAACGAAGCCGGGTTGTTGTACCGCAGAAAGGATTATTCCTCGCCAAACGCCGTTGTTACGTGCCTACTGGTTTCTGAACCGACTGGTTTGGCTACGCGTGCGTGTTTGTTTTGCTCCGACAGCAGCAGATGTTGTCTGCATCGGTCACCTGATGCGCTAAGCAAACTTTGCAATTCTCCCTTCATACTGATGTTGCTAATTAAAGTGATTGCTTAATCCCCGGTTTATTTTAGCATTTCACGTCTGTAAAGCACTTTTTTAACCATGTGGATGTAATATGTAAATAACTAACAAGCATCGCGAAAAAACACTGATAAATATGTATGAAGTGTTTCACGCTACGCCACCAAAAAACAGTTGTCTTGGTTCCACCTGAACCAGAAGGTTTCCTAGCCACTTACGCTGTACAATTTAGTCATTAAATAAAGAAAAGTGTGAATGATGATTCATGTTCGAGTGGCCGACCGCTTAGTGCAGACGTCTTGAAATGTGTTATCATTTTGCTCGACAGGGTTCGAATCTAAATTGTGGCGATCTTTCATTAAACATATTTGTGGTGGCGGGCGTGGGTTCAGCCCGGCTGCAGGTGGGAGAGAGGGGGAGTGGCTCGGGGAACAGTGCCAGGTGAAAATAATAACAATCAGCTGGGGATAATCGTGTGTGTGTGTGCTCTCCCCTACATAGCAGTGAGGCGGGGGCGAGCGAGGAGAGAGGGAGACCGACCGAGCAAGCGAGCGGCGTGTCCTCGTGAGCCGAACAAATAAAATATTATAACTCACCACCCTGGTGTCAGTGCCTGTGTCCACAGCCGTGCCAACCCACACCGTACAGTGGCGCCCAACCCGGCAGAATGGCGGACGAGGGACAGCAGGCGATGCCGGCCCAACCAGCACTGGCACTGGGCCAAATGATTGGGGAGCTGGCGGCGATCCAGAGGGACCAAGCCGAGGCGAACCGGCAGTTCCTGGGGGCGCTCCAGGCCCAGGTGGGGAGGCAGGCCCAGGCGCTGGAGCTACTGGTGGCACGGTCGGGACCCGCGCTACCACCACCGGGCCCGACAGCACTGGCGAGCCTGACCCTCCACCGCATGACAGCAGAGGACGACGCCCAGGCCTTCCTGGAGGCCTTCGAGGCGACGGCGGAGGCATGCGGCTGGCCGGAGGAAGAGTGGCCGGTCAGGCTGGTGCCCCTCCTGTCCGGGGAGGCGCAGACGGCGGCCATGGGGCTCCCCCCGGCGGCCCGGAGAGACTATGCGGCCGTGCGGAAGGCCGTGGTCGACCGGCTGGGGCTGCTTCCCGAGGACCACCGGCGGCGATTCCGGGGGGCCAGGCTGGGGCCAGAGGACAGGCCGTTCGCCTACGGGCAGCGGCTCCGGGACGCCGCCGCCAGGTGGCTCCGGCCGACGGGGGTGGAAACGGCGGCAGAGGTCCTGGAAGCGGTGACACTGGAGCAGTTCGTGGAGGGGCTCCCGGCCCGGACGGCGACGTGGGTCCGATATCACCGACCACCGACGCTGGAGGCAGCCACCACCCTGGCCGAGGACCACCTGGCGGTGCACCGTAGCGGGCAGGGCGGCCGGGAGGGCGCGCCGCCGGCGACGCAACCAGCAGCAGCGCCAACCGGAAGGAGCCCGCAGCGGACCGCGGGGCGGCCCACACCGGCCCCACGTCGGGCGCCGACAGCTGTACACCGGGACCCCCCGACCGCAGCAAACCCCGGCACCCTTCCTGACTCACCGGGAGATTCTCAAACGCCAGGGCAGGAGTGCTGGAAGTGCGGGCGGCCCGGCCATCTGCGGAGGGATTGCCCGCTGATGGAGGTGGGGCAGGTGATCCGGGTCGCCGGCGCTCCATCACCCTCCCCCGGCCCGGGAGCGACGTACCGCGTTCCGGTAAGAATCCAGGGGGGTACACGCCAGGCGATGGTGGATTCGGGCTGCTCGCAGTCCATGATACACCAGAGCCTGGTTCGGCCAGGGGCATTGGTAGAAGCGTCGCGGGTGAAAATTAGGTGTGTGCACGGGGACATTCACGAGTATCCTATAGTGTCCGTCGAACTTCGGTTCAAAGGGAGAAAATATAGAATAAAGGTCGCGGTTAGCTCCCACCTGACGCACCCAGTAATTTTGGGAACGGATTGGGAGGGATTTAACACGCTAATGGGAGAGGCTGCGGGGGTGCGTTCACGACCGACAGGGACATGCGGTATGTGTGCTGTGCTCAGCGGTGACGCGAGGTCGTCCGACGCCGCCGGGGGAGAGGGGGAACCAGCGGAGCCTCCCGTGGAGACTCCG
Organism: Pungitius pungitius; assembly: GCF_949316345.1. NCBI lineage: Eukaryota > Metazoa > Chordata > Actinopteri > Perciformes > Gasterosteidae > Pungitius > Pungitius pungitius. The sequence continues at coordinate 9,610,336 of NC_084907.1, forward strand.
GCGGTTCCCGACTTCCGCTCCATGGAAGATTTTCCACTCGAGCAGTCTCGGGACGATACTCTACGCTCAGCCTACGACCAAGTGATAAGAATTGATGGTCATTTGGTGCGCCCTGACGCAGCACAGTCGTACCCGCACTTCTCATTGATTAGGGACAGACTGTATAGGGTGAGTCGTGACACTCGAACGGGGCAGGAAAACACCCAGTTGCTGGTGCCGAAAAGCCGCCGGGAAATGATTTTCCAGGCGGCTCACTATAATCCGATGGCGGGTCACATGGGATACGGGAAAACACTAGACCGGATAATGGCCCGATTTTATTGGCCAGGCATCCGGGCGGACGCGCGCCGCTGGTGTGCGTCCTGCCCGGAGTGTCAGTTGGTCAATGCACCAGCCATCCCGCGTGCTCCGTTGCGGCCGCTACCGTTGGTGGAGGTCCCGTTTGAGCGCGTCGGCATGGATCTAATCGGGCCATTTCACCGGAGCGCACGCGGATACCGCTTTGTGCTAGTCCTCATGGATTATGCAACCCGGTATCCGGAGGCAGTACCATTGCGCAATATCTCTGCAAAGAGCGTCGCGCAAGCACTGTTTCAGGTCATCTCCCGGGTTGGAATCCCGAAAGAGATTCTAACGGACCAGGGCACCTCGTTCATGTCGCGCACACTGGGAGAACTTTACGGGTTACTGGGCATTAAGTCCGTCCGCACCAGCGTTTACCATCCCCAGACTGACGGGTTGGTGGAGCGGATGAATAGGACGCTGAAGTCCATGATTCGTAAATTTATTAGCGACGATGAACGTAATTGGGATAAATGGCTTGACCCTCTGTTGTTTGCAGTCCGGGAGGTTCCCCAGGCCTCCACCGGGTTTTCCCCCTTTGAGCTTCTGTTTGGCAGGTCACCAAGAGGGGTGCTGGACCTTATTAAAGAAAGCTGGGAGGAAGGTCCGAGCCCCGGCAAGAACGAGATCCAGTACGTCCTGGACCTGAGAGCAAAGCTCCACACACTGGGTAGGATGTCACGGGAGAATTTGCTCCAGGCCCAGGAACGACAACAACGGCTGTACAACAGAGGAGCCAAGCTGAGACAATTCACACCGGGAGAAAAGGTACTTGTATTACTTCCTTCTTCCAACTCAAAACTCCTGGCTAAGTGGCAAGGGCCCTTCGAGGTCACACGCCGGGTGGGGGATGTTGATTATGAGGTGGTGCGGTCTGACAGGGGCGGGGCTACACAAATATACCACCTCAACCTCCTGAAACCCTGGAGGGAGGCGGAGTCTGTTTCTCTGATTTCCACAGTATCTGAAAGAGAGGACCTGGGGCCGGAGGTGCCAAAAGCGGCTAATCCCACCCCGCTCCCGTGTGAGGGTCGTCTCTCTGAGGACCAGAGAGCAGACATTGCCCAGTTGCAGGAGCGGTTTGCTGATGTGTTCTCCCCCCGGCCAGGCCGCACCGATCTGATAGCGCACAGAATCGAGACACCCCCGGGGGTGACGGTGAGGTCACGACCCTACAGACTACCCGAACACAAAAGAAAAGTGGTTCGGGAGGAATTAGCGGCTATGTTGGAGATGGGGGTAATAGAAGAGTCCAACAGCGCCTGGTGCAGCCCCATCGTTCTGGTGGCCAAGAAGGATGGGACTGTGCGGTTCTGCGTGGACTACCGCAAGGTAAACGACGTGTCACGATTCGACGCCTACCCAATGCCCCGGGTCGACGAACTCCTGGACCGGCTGGGCACTGCACGTTTTTTTACGACCCTGGATTTAACTAAGGGCTACTGGCAGATTCCCCTGTCGTCAGAGTCCAAAGAGAAAACAGCTTTCTCCACTCCGTATGGTTTGTACCAATTTACCATGCTTCCCTTCGGCTTGTTCGGTGCCCCGGCCACGTTCCAGCGCCTCATGGACAGGGTGCTGCGTCCGCACGCCGCATATGCAGCCGCTTACCTGGATGATGTCATTATCCACAGCACCACCTGGGCGGAGCATGTGCGGCGGGTGGACGCGGTGCTGGAGTCGCTGAGGCGGGCCGGGCTCACCGCCAACCCGGGGAAGTGTGCAGTTGGACGGAGGGAGGTACGGTATTTGGGGTACCACTTGGGGGGGGGGCAGGTGCGTCCCCAGGTAGACAAAACGGCGGCAATTGCAGCCTGCCCGCGCCCCAAGACAAAAAAGGAGGTGAGGCGGTTTTTGGGGCTGGCAGGTTACTACAGACGGTTCATCGCCGGGTTTGCGGACCTCACCAGCCCCTTGACCGACCTGACCCGGAAAGGTGCGTCAGATCCGGTCCAGTGGTCGAAGCAGTGCCAGCGGGCGTTTGAGAAGGTAAAACAGACTCTCTGTGGGGAGCCGCTCCTCCACACACCTAACTTTTCTCTCCCGTTTGTTCTGCAGACCGACGCGTCGGACAGAGGGCTGGGGGCCGTTTTGTCCCAGGAGGTCGAGGGGGTCGACCGCCCGGTGGTCTACATCAGCCGGAAACTGTCGGAGAGGGAGGCCAGGTACAGCACGGTGGAGAAGGAGTGCCTGGCCATCCGGTGGGCGGTGGGCTCCCTGCGCTACTACCTCCTGGGACGCTCATTCACCCTCTGTTCGGACCACGCCCCGCTCCAATGGCTCCACCGCATGAAGGATACTAACGCCCGGATCACTCGGTGGTATCTGGCCATGCAGCCGTTTAACTTCAAGGTGGTCCATAGGCCGGGGACGCAGATGGTCGTGGCGGACTTCCTCTCCCGCCCTCTGGAGGGAGGGGGGGGGGAGTAAGCTAGGCCGGAGGGCTCCCAGGCCTAAGTCGGGCGGTGGGGGTATGTGGTGGCGGGCGTGGGTTCAGCCCGGCTGCAGGTGGGAGAGAGGGGGAGTGGCTCGGGGAACAGTGCCAGGTGAAAATAATAACAATCAGCTGGGGATAATCGTGTGTGTGTGTGCTCTCCCCTACATAGCAGTGAGGCGGGGGCGAGCGAGGAGAGAGGGAGACCGACCGAGCAAGCGAGCGGCGTGTCCTCGTGAGCCGAACAAATAAAATATTATAACTCACCACCCTGGTGTCAGTGCCTGTGTCCACAGCCGTGCCAACCCACACCGTACAATATTTTTTTCTAAATTATTTTGTTAAGTGTCTGTTATGCACGGCACTGTATGACAGTCCGGACAGAATATCACCTTTTGTCTAAATGTTTCGGTGGTTCCAGGCTGCAGCCCCGCAAAAAAAGTATCGATACACATGTTTGGAAGTGTTCCCCTGATACGCCACCAAACCAGTTGTCTTGGCTCACCCTGAACCAAAATGTTTTCCTGCCACTGACGATGTGCAATTTTATGAAAAGTATTGAAATCAGATGGGACACTTTTAAGCTCGGTTGGCCGATGGCATAGCGCCGCCGTCTTGTAATGTGTTGCTCTTTTGCTCGACTGGGTTCGAATCCAGGTTGTGGAGATCTTTTAATAAATGTATGTTCTTTTATGTTTTATCTACCGAGGCAGACATCTGCCGCTGTCGGGGCAAAACGAACACGCACGCGTAGCCAAACCAGTAGGTTCAAAAACCAGTAGGCACATAACAACGGCGTTTGGCGAGGAATAATCCTTTCTGCGGTACAACAACCCGGCTTCGTTCAGTTTACTTTTAAGAGTCCTCAAGCTGATGTTTACACCGTGTAGACTTGACATCATGACCACGATTACGCGTACGAGTGGCCCTCGTTAAAATATTGAACGCAATGATGCACTATGTTTGGTGTTTCCGTCTGGTCCGCATCCTTTAAAACACTCCAAACACCGACCACACGTAAAGCAAAACCGCGTTAAGCTGTTCATGTGTTTGCCACAAAACGGGCAAAACATCCCTTGGCCGCAGCCAATGTTCGGAAGGTCACCATGAACGTCTTTGACGCCATAAACTCCACAACCAACGAGAATTCAAAAACGCGCTCAACACTTCCATGTCACTTGTGGTACATTCCCTTTCTGTGAATCTGTCATTTGTAAATTTGTTTCGGGATTGGTAAAAGTGTTTTGCGTCTTGTTAATTTGTTTTATAAAATGTTAATTTGTTTTATAAAATGTTAATTTGTCTCGAGCTTTGTAAAATTGTTTCATTCTTTGTAATGTTGCTTTGCACTTCATACCGTAGGTATGTCCTTGATTTTATGTATATAAATGTATTTTCAAAATCAAATCTCTCTGTGGTTTCTCGCTCTCTCTCTGCGTCTCTATCGCTGTGGTTCTGGCTCGTGTCGGGGATGGCGTCCTCCGAGACGCCGTCTTTGAGGCATGGGGTTCGGTTCCAGCCGGACCCCGGCGTCCCGGTAGTCTTTCTGGCCGTTGGGGAGTGCGTGGGGCACGCTAACCTGTCCCACACCTCCCGCATGAAACGGGGGGTTGCTGGTGCTCCTAAAGGAGGAGCGGCTGGTGGCGGAGCTAGTGGCTAGCAGCGTAACTGTAGATGGGGTATACCTGCAAGTGTCACCGCTCGCTGTGCCCTCTACGCGGGTTACCTCGTCAGGTGTCCCTTCATACCAAACCAGGTGCTGGAGTAGCGTGACCTGGGCGGGAGCACGATACGGGAAGGTCAGACAGGCGGGGTTCAGGCAGGAGACAGACGTAATCAGCCAGGCGGGGGTCAGGCAGGGGACGGACGTAGTCAGCCAGGCGGGGGTCAGGCAGGAGGCAATCAGGCAGGCGGGGGGTCAGGCTGGAGACAGAGGTGGTCGGACAGGCGGGGGTCAGGCACGAGACAGGGCGGGAACGGGTCTGGGGGCAGAAGACAAAGGACTGTGAGAGACAGGTTTGATACGAGAAACATGGAAAGTGGGGTGGACACGAAGGGAAGAGGGCAGCCTGAGCCGGACTGCCGCCGGATTGATTACTCGCGTAATAAAGTAGGGACCGATGTAGCGGTGAGCCAGCTTGCGATTATCGACCTTGATGGGCAGGTCCTTGGTGGACAACCAGACCCATTGGCCGATACGGTAGCGAGGGGCGGGGGTGCGACGACGGTTGGCTTGGGTTTGGTAAGGTGGGGAATGTAAAAGCCTGGGCTGGCACAGTGAATTAGTGTGGGGGGGGGGGGGGGGGGTGCAGCTGAAACAAATAAAGAGGCATGACATGCAAAACTTGTGTCCTCGTGGGACATTTAGTAGGTAATAAACAAAACAAAAAGTACACACACAACCTAGTAGGGGAGGAGAAGGGGATTGTTGGGACTGGGTTCAAAGTAATGAAATAAACAATAAGTCCCTTTTGTTCTACACCCCTTTCCCTGCCTAACACAATCTATCCCTAACCAGCTATTTCAAAAACTACAGGGGCGACCCCGCCCAGCTAACTATAGTGTGTATAACAAAGGTTTACCTACGTGATGGAAATGTACACCCATGGGCAGAACTACCTACCCCTTCTCCAGAACTGAGGTAGAGTGGGTCTCACTCGACCAGATCCAAAAACAATATTAGGCCATTAGGCCATACAAAACACACCGCCTCTCCTTTTCTTTCTCTTCCTTTGTTCAACAACCAGGCTGGTTATATAGGCCACCAGCTTGTTAGCTGATTACTCCCCAGGTCTTATACGGCCATGCCGCCTCGCCAACAGCCAACCAGCACTGCACACCTGTAAACCATGAAAAAAAAAAAACACTACCCCCACTCACAATTAAAGGCACAGAGACAAAACATGGGGACATGTAACACAGAGGGAATAAGCACAAAGGGCAGACAGGAACGCAAAGGAGCGGAAGAGAATGAGAATCGAGAGGTCAAAACAACGAGTGGAGATGACAGGACAGGAGTGGAGATGAGACTTGGAGCAGAGAACAAGACCAGTGAGGAGGGAAAGGGAGAGTCTCAGAAAACAAACGAGGGGTGGGAAAGGAAAGGAGCAGAGAGAAGGAAAAGAGGATGATAGGAAAAAGGCTGAGGAAAAGAGCTATCTGGGGGAAGAGGGGGCAGAGGCAGCAGGTATTATATACACTGTAGCAGAGCAGGTGAAGTAGGCAGCAGCGCAGACCCCTTAAGTGATTTGGGTGGAGGGGCTCCGCCTGAGAATTAACATATACGCCCCGAATCAAGGCCCTCTTAGAACAGACCTCTTCCTCAAGTTAAGGGATGTCCTTCTGCACTACGACCAAGATGAGTGTATAGTGATGGGGAGAGACTGGAATTTTACTGTTAATTTCTCTTTAGACAGGACAGGGGAGGAGCCTCACCATCAGTCATCTGCCACTCTCTCCCAGGTGATTGCTGAGGCAAGTGTGGTGGATGCATGGTACGCCGTACCGGAAAGAAATTACAACACACACACAGGCCCGTCGCGACAAGGCAAACAAAACAAGCAATTGCTTGGGGCGCCGAGCTGGCTTGGGGCCCCAAGACAACGACTGGTTGAGAATAAAATGCAACGGCAAACTGTGTGAGTTTAACAGAAATACATGTTGTCATTTTCAATGTATCATCTCTTGTTTTTTTGGTTATTAGTTATTAGTGTGTGTGTGAATTTTATTTTGATGAGTTGGATCTGTTTTGGCGGAAGTTGCGTTTCGTCTCTTCTGCGCCTCCTGGGCTTCCGTAGTCCCGTTTTTTTTTCCTTCACAGATCGGTTACGCTGTTGAAGGTAGGTTGTGGGGAAAATGATGTCGTGCTATTTTGTTATGTTCTTTAAAAAAAAACGTAATTGTATCAGCGACCATTACCGTGAGCAACATTACGTTATTAATATCACGACATCCAGCTGACGAAGTGCCATTGTTTTAGATGTTAAAATATACTTTGGGTGGTTGTTTGATTTGGCGCCATTTGTATTAGCTAGATACGGTGGCACTGACTCATATCTTCTCCTCTATGAAGCTTGTGTCTAGGGAGCAGAGGCACTATTTATGTTTTATTGTCTTCTGCAGGATCGACATCATTCATGCACAAAACACATCCGTTACATGAGCGCCCCTTTGATAGTCAATGCAGTAAAGTGCAATGACACTGTTATCGGGATCCCCCTCAAGGGGCCCTGCTTATGAGCAAAATACAAAACCTCGTCGGTCAGCAGTCATCATGAAGCGGAATTATGCTTCAGGAAGCCAGAAAAGGAAGAAGAGAAAAGGAGGATAATAAAAAACAAGATAGTGGTAGGTACGCAGTCCCATGTTGTTTAAATAGTTTGTTTAAAAAAAGAAGTGACATTCAACTGTCATTCTAGCGGGAGCGGGACAATTTTTTTTCTGCCCAAATCAACAAAGCTGCCATATCATGGCACTCTGCCGATTGGGCATTCGCATGTGCTGTACCTGACTGCCTGACCCTCACGTGCACCTGTATTGAAAACAATTTAACCCTCACCATAAACACTTCTAAAACACATCGCTGCCAGCACTGTTTATTATAACAATACTTCTGTACTGTTGCTAGCCCGGGGCTGTGTCAGATCATACTACTAAATTGACTAAACTAAGCTTAAACCCTTATTGACGGCCAAGGGTGCATCACTAAAGTAGGACGAGATCGTAAATAAATTAACAGGTTCCGCCATTGTTATTCGATCTTGACGACGTCACACGTGACGTAGCATGACCTATCATAGTACCACCAAGAAATAAAAACTACTTTCACCCCTGGTTTCACAGACCATCACCTGGTCACCCTTTCACACTTTCATATCTCGCCAACCACAAAATCCAACTCCAAGCTGTTGCAGGACAGGGACTTCTGCGAGAAATTTAAGACTAGGGGATCTGGGGGAAGAGGAAGAGTGAATTTCGGTCACTTAGTCTGTGGAGGGATGTGGGAAAGGCCCACATTTGAGTCTTTGTGCAGCAGTACACTAGCAGCTCCACCTGCAAAGTCAAAAGAGTGTTTAGAGAAGGAGATCAGGGACTTACCTAAATATGTCTTTCTTTTGTACAGGAAAGGATCAGGTGGTGCAACGCTGAGCCTGGTCACTGCTGTTTTTGCCTTTGATTTAAAATAGATTATGGTTACCCGGTTTATATAGTATTTTTGATTATGAATTGCTAATTTGTTTTCTTTCTGGGTTAGTGTCTTTGTTTTGTCCTACATAAACAACCATTACTGTGCCCTATACTGGGGGTCCCTTTAATGCCAGTGTAGGTGGGCATATAGTAGGCCTACAGGGGGTGGCTCACGAGGTGGAAGGCCCTTTCAGTTTATTTTGCTTGTTTGCTGTGTTTTCTTTCCTTTGACCTGGTGGTGGCCCCCTTGTCCCCTTTCACTCCCCCGCCCCTGTGGGCCTCAAGTAGTCACCTTGTACTGGTAGGGTACCCCAGTATAGTAATCCTTTTTCAAAGCATAGATTATATTTTGCCATAAAACCAACCAATGTTTTTGGATTGATTATTCCTTTTATTTTAAACATTAAACCTACTTGTAAATAAAAAAACATTGTTACAAAACTGGAACTTCACCTCTCTGCTCCCTTTCTTTTCATTACAACTGATATTCTTTGGGTGAGAGTCCCAAAGTGACGTTAAATGCTTATATATGTAACCAGGCGAACGGCCGCCCCGGTTACATATATAAGCATTTAATGCTTTCAGAAGTGTGCAATGCATAATGATTTAGAGAAGGTACGAAGTCACGTATACATTACATTCCTTTCTCATGTGATCAGGAACCCTGGTCACTCTTCAGGCTCAAGGATTTGGCACAGTTTGGTTATGGGCCTCTCAAGGACTGAAGTCTTTGTCTTGAGCTTCACTGACCGCACCAGACCCCTTGCATCAGGTTTCGTCTCCAGCACTCTTCCTAATGGCCAGGACCTTCGAGGAGCAGTGGGTTCAACGACCAGGACAATGTCTCCGACACTCAGGTTTCTCTTTAGTGAAGATATTCTTTGGTCCACATTTGCCAGAAAAGATCGGCCATATACTGAACCTGTTTTCAGCAACTGACAGATCTTATGAGCCTTTCCTAGGCTCCGCCATGGTGTGATGCTGATGGTGGATTGAAACTCCATTCGATTCCATCTGGAAGCAGGGCATCTTGGATTTTGCTCTTGTTCAGTGACATCAGGGCCTTCTTGAGCTCTCTGTGTGCACCCACCAGGTTAATTTCCATTATCAGACCTGATGTGCTTCACCTGGCCCCTCCTGCAGACAAATCTCCTCAAAGCATGAATGCATGAGTCTGTGTCAAGTGTAAAGGCAATTTCAAAATGAATAGCTCTACTAGACATGCATCAAAAGCTTTTCTTAGTGCTGAGTTAGAAAATTGTTGCCCTGTTCTGCTGAAGATTTCAAAGTCAGAGGACGAGCAGGATGTGCCGAGCAATCTGGCAGGATGGGGGTTTGCTGTCTGGTGTCGGTTAAGAGTCAGGAAACAGACGGACAAACAGAAGCTTCTTTGGGTATATATATGGGAACGGTTTCTGTCCTGACTGAAGAAGCAAGGTCAGCGGGTCAACCAGCAGATGTGCCAGATGAGGGGGGTTGAAATTCACACCACTATCCAACATACACACTCTGTTCATTGTTCACGTTAAGTCAGGAGTTCTGGACATTGAATATGACCGGATCTTTAGATGCGGGTGGAGGAAGATCCTCCTCCACGCCAGCTTAGGGCCAATAGAAATCTTTCCTTCTCTGTCTCATGTGTACATGATGTTCTTCGTGATTTTAGTTAGTGTTCTTCCGGCCTGCGGGCCAGCAGGATTGCTCCTGCGCTTATACTTGATCTGACGAATAAATCTACCAGAACAAGAGAAGTTGTTTGGCGGAATTCTTTCAGACGTCCCCATCCAGGCTTCCAATTTTTGTCACACCCCCCCCCCCCCCCCCCCCCCACAAATCCAGCACCTCGGACAGAGGCCCCCCCACCCCCTGACTCTCTGTCTGTGCGCGCGAGGCGGGAGACCGGAGTGAGTGAGGGAGAGAGATTTTTTTTTATTTGAAAAAAACTTTATTTTTTAATTAAATAATAGCAATATGTATACAAATTAGACAGGTATATAATATAAAATTTATCTAGTATAATCAGTTTGGACGATCTGGACTCCGCCGCAATCCTCCAGCATCTAGTTGTCCGCGGGTCGCCCCGCACACGATCCTCCTCAGCCGGACTGACGCCTCACTCCCTCCCGTGATTGATCAGCTGGGCTTCGCCCATCCCCTCCCCCACCTGACTCCCCACCGACTTTCTGAGGCCCACTCACCCATTCATCTGACTCCCCACCAACCTTCTGAGCCCCACTCACCCCTTCACCTGACTCCCCACCGGCCTTCTGAGTCCCACTCACCCCTTCACCTGACTCCTCACCGACCTGCTGGGCCTCACCAGCCCCCCCTTCCTCCCTGGAAGGGGGGGGCTGGTGCGCCACCACCTTGCGCGCCTTCTCTATGCTGTCCACGAAAATAACCACCGCGTGGTTCATTCGTGCAGCAGACTTCACGCTACCGTGACCCACCAACCCCCCCGCGGCCAGGCCACAGTCCTCCACGGAACATGCGAAGCACGGCGCGAGCTTCACGCCTCCAGAAGCCCTCACGGCTGCCGCCGCAGCTGCAGTCGGAGGACTCACCGAGTCCTCCGTCCGTGCCTGCCGGACTCGCGATCAGCTGCTCCACTTGTCCTTTTTCTTGTGAGAGCCTTTTATTTATTTATTTATTTAGCCTGTGAGCTTTCTCCTCTCTCTTCATTCGCGAGGAGGGGCCTCGAGGAGCTGTTTTCGCCCACCCCGCTCCGCGTATTTACATTACATGTAATTTAGCTGACGCTTTTATCCAAAGCGACGTACAATAAGTGCATTTCCACATAGAGATACAAACTCAGAAGAACAAGTAACAAGAAAGTATATTTTTCATCAAATAAGCAGTTTCAAAACATGTTATAGAAAAGTGCCATTATAAGTACAATTTAAGTGCTAACATTTGTTAGTGCTACGGTTTGCTAGTGTTTTAGTCAAGGTAGAGTCTAAAAAGGTGTGTCTTGAGTTTTCGACGGAAGATGTAGAGGCTCTCTGCAGTCCTGATGAGCTGAGAGCTCATTCCACCATCTGGGAGCCAGGACAGCGAAGAGTCACGATCTCGCCGAGTGCTTTTCTCTCAGTGAGGGAGGAACAAGCAGCTTGGCAGATGCAGATCGGAGTAATTTGGCGATTGTTTGGCATACAGACATCAGCCTTTCTGAAGGGCAATTTCAGATTGTAATGTCCATCATTCAGAACTGTCAGGGTGTCGGGCTGGGGCAGGTTGCAGGCAGGACTCAAACGCAGAGGTTTCCACACAAAGTGCTCTTTATTCTTAAACTAATAGAAGACGTGCTCCAACGACGACTGACGTAATACAATGACGCGACCAGGGACAACAGGCACACAGGGCTTAAATACACAAGGGAGGTGCAGGTGATTGGACACAGGTGGAAGCAATCAGGCAATCACAGGACAGGAAGTGAAGATACCCAGAGACACGAGACACAAGAAAGCTACAAAATAAGACAAGCAGACCCAAACCGTGACAAGAACTGCCTCATTGGCCATTTTCAGAAATCCTTTGTCCTCAATGGAAACTTCAGTTGTCTCCTCAGCGGCAACTTCAGAAAAATCCTGATTGTACTGTGAGATCAGAAGCTCCTCTAGCCTTGCCACTGAAATCCTATTCTCAATAACACTGTTTGCACTTCCAGTTCCACTTCTAAGTGGCCCATTTACAACCCACCCCAATAGTGTTCTAGCTGCATAAGGGCCCCCACTTTTTAACAACCTCCCACGGTTCTATCAGGGTTGGAGCATTTGTTAACAATTAACAGCTCTACTTTTGCACTAATAGAGGGGATTTTGACTTCACTTAAATACGCCCATTGCGCTAAGTCACTCTTTCTTGGGATGTTGTTACTGGCATTTCCTTCTGAGTGAAAGGGTCAGGAAGAGGTAAGAAGTCGTTGCTGTCCAATGCTGAAACTTCAATTCCTGAGACAACATGCGTAGTAACAGAATTTTCCTGATTCATTATTCGTAGAAGAATTTGTGTTCTCCTTCCTTTGAGATTGAGAAGTGTCATGAGCTCCTCTGAGCAGAAAGTAGCAGAAGACCCTGGATCCAGGAGAGCATACACTTTCAAGACTTGGCTAAGAGTAGAAGTAGAATAAAACACTTCCTCTTAACCACTGATGTTTTAACAGTAGCCTCATTATCTGGTTTGGTTAGATTAATCATTGAGGATTCTGTAGTAGAGATGAGCGAGTACAGCATTATCTGTATCTGTATCTGTTGAACCATATGAATTATCTGTATCCGTATCTGTACTCGGATTGCGCGGGGCCTAACCCGGAAGTATGAAGGATTTAACCCGTAAGTTGTCGGGTTGTCTTGAAATGGGCTGGGCTTTAACCGTTATGCTCTTTTTTAAACATGCAGTTGACCCTTCGCAGGGAGCTTGATTAACAGGTGATATGACCAATCATACATGAACTTGAAAAACAGTGTACTGTACTGACGCATTTCTGCGGTTAAAACAGCATTCCTTCTTAATTCTTATGTTCATTTATGTTTATCACTCATTATTCTGTATCACTGATGATCATGAGGGAGAGAGGGGAAGTGTGTGTGGCTTAATTTGTAATATTAATATTTAGTTATTTAACACAACTAGTCAACATCAGACACTGAGTGCGTGAAGAGAGCCAGCAGACCGTAAAAAAAACTGATGACCGGCAGAGAGAGAGAGAGAGAGAGGGAGAGAGTAGGTCAGTGCGTGAAGTAAAAAAAACAAAAAACTGGTTAGAGCCGACTGAAGAAAAAAAATCTCCGACAGGCAGAGACGCAACGCGAGTCGCATTCTTAAGCACCACGTCTTAACAAGCCCCACGTTTACCTGAACTCTACTAGTTAAGAACAACAAACCGAAGTAAAAAAAATAAACCTGAAGCCGAAGAAATCCTTTAAATTTACCCGCGAACCTGATGACTGAGGGAGGGAGAAAGGAGTTCTGTGTATGAGTGAGCCGAGCGGGACATAGCAACACAATAAACAGTATGCGTGTAGGGGAGGGGCGCTGTGACTACCAGCCAATCACAGAACGCAGACACAGACAGCTACCCAATGAGGATTTTTATTCAATCCGAGCACAGATATTGACTCGTATAATACTCGTACTCGGAAAAAGTGCTTTATCCGTACCGGATACTCGTATCAGCCGAATATCCGGCTCAACTCTATTCTGTAGTTCTAAAATTATTTTCCAGAACTGAAAGGCACAACAAACGAACAGGGCAAAAGTAAATTAAAACCAGCACATAATGGGACCTATGACTGGTCAAGTCAGTAGAAGCCAAGACCCAGATGAGCGTCTTTTTCCTGAGTGAACCCAGATGGGGGCGTGGCACATCGCTGTGTGCACTGCCAGAATTCTGTAGTTCAGGTTGACACGACCAGTCCAAGAATGACAGGAGTAAGGCAAGGAGAAGCTTCATTGTCAAACGGTTCGTAAGCCGGGTAGCAGCAGATAGAGCTAACGGCTAATAGCCAGTGATCGCGGTACTGACTATTTCCCAATAGCCAATAAGTTACCGCTGTTAGCGGGTTACAGCAAAAGCCAGTTCCCCGCAGATCACCAGTAAGGGAAGCACACATAGGGGGTTGCCAACTCTCCCAACCTCTAATCAGGGACACTTTCGCTGACGGGGGGGTGCTAGCGGTCGACGCGGGGGGTGCTAGCACAATCTTTTTTTTCTTTGCAGCGCCAGCCTCACTGCTCATTTTAACAGATAGGACTGCTCCGCTCTGGCCATCCGGCACCCGCGCGCACGCACACTGGTCTGATGCATCACAAATTCACAAAAACCGGGAGTTTTTCGCACGTCATTGACTTAGGAGGCTGTGATTGGAAATCAGGTCTGGGGGGAAAATTGCTCATAATTCGGGATGTCCCGGGTAATACGGGACGGTTTGCAACCCTAGGCACACATTTACTTCCACTCCATGACCTCGGAGGTGCTTAATCATATTTGACGTGCACCCTCTTATGCATAAAACAATTTTGCTGCAAATGTTGCATTTTGCCGAGTTTTTGGTTTGTGTAACCACACTTTGGACTGCCGACGCACGCTATCCATGTTCGATCGCGCTGTTTTGCTAACACTTCCGGTGGACGCTTCTTCGTTGGTGTTCAGCGGTTTCTATTTCCGGTCGGCGCCGGCGGACTGAGAATCAAAACTAGGAATTGAATGTTAAACCTTTGAACGATACCTCTTTGATATAGCTTATAGTTAGGGCTGGCTCAGGTTAGCCTGGACCAGCTCAGGTTAGCCTGGACCAGCCCTTAGTTAAGCTGCTCTAGGCTTAGACTGCCGGGGGACTTCTTAGGACACACCGAGCCCCTCTCTCACGCTCACACTCTCACTCTCTCCTTCCACAATCATCCATGTTTTATTAATGTACATCACTAATTCAGCTTCTTTCCGGGAGTTCTTTGTGCTTTCTCGCCTAGCAGGTCTCCGTGGATCATAGTTTTGTGCGGACCCCGGTTCTGACTCCTGGCATGGCTCTGCTGACACCTGCTGCTGCCATCATCATTACTTTAAACATGATTCATATTACTGTCATCATAAACATCTTTCTGCTCTCCCTCCCCACAGAAGCCTCTGTGGATGGTGGTTCGATCTGATGGTGGTTGTCCCTGCAGTGGTCCTGCCGTACACTTGTTCTGCTACTTGCAATTACTTGTATCATTTCTGTTAGAGGAATTGAATGTATTGTACATTTTTTACATTGTTGATTCTGTACACATGACATCCATTGCGGTCTGTCCATCCCAGGAGAGGGATCCCTCCTCTGACGTTCTCCCTAAGGTTTCTTCCCTTTTTTCGCCTTTGAAGGGTTTTTTCAGATTTTGGGGAGTTTTTCCTGTGCCGATGTGAGGGTTTCAAGACAGAGGATGTTGCATGTGTAAAAAATGATATTCTGAGTTTTAAACTAGTTTGTGATCGGGTGAGTCTAACCCAAATGTCTGCAGTCAGAATATATATATATATATATATACAGTATATATATGAAAGTAAACTGTGTTTTGTACAATGTTATATTAATGGGTTTGATACCAGCAGCATGTAGAATATGTAAGTAGGGCTGGGCGGTTACCAGTTCTACTTAAGTTACAGTTCTACTCTAAGAGCCACAGAAATTGTGAAGAAGCATCAAAATGCCGATAAAGCAATTTCAAATTGCTGTTTCACTTTATTCTGAAAGTCTGGCTTTCGGTCTCTATAAATGATGGAGGACACCTGTAAAACACCAGGACGAGAACCTGTTAATCAGTGGACACTGGAGCACCACACAGGACCAAGGACAGTGTCCAACATGACTCAAAGCTCCAGGAACACAGCGTTTTGTAACTGCGTGAGGAATGATTTGTGGTTAACCCCTGGTTAGGACAGGAGACAGTGAGGCTCAGGTCCATATTGATATTCCTCATGAAGCTGCATTAGGGGTGGACTGTATCTGGACCTGATGGAACTCTGAGGTAAGACGTTCTCAGCAGGAACGGGAACATTCCGTGGTTGCCATGGTTTCCGCTTTGTGCATCTTTTCGAAAATTATAACTTCTGCGCAGAACGCACATTCTATCAGTCAGAGAAGCAGACATTTCTACTCTCTCCCGATGAAACCCCCAATCAGCGAGTCTTTGCACCCCGAAGTCTTCTTCTGACCTACTAACAAAGTTTTGAAAGCGTTTTGCAGGACAGAAGTGAGATTTTTACACTTTCTAAGTCACTGTTGTTTCATGTATTTTACCGTTGACCCTCTCTTTAGCCCAAAAGACACCGATGTTTATGCTAATATTTGTATCATACTTCCAATCATTAGTACAACTTAAAGCAGCGGTTCCCAAACTTTTTTTCCTGCGCACCCCCTTCCATGTCCCAACCAGGTTGGCGCACCCCCAATTCACACTTTAAAAAAAACGCAACAAAACTTTGTTTTATCGTCATATAAAGACTCATGTTTAAACATGCGCAAATAACCATAACACGCATGACAATACCAACATCAACACAGGCTCAGTAACAAAAAGCACGGTTAGTGCAAAAGTCGCTCAGCCTGCAGAGAGAGAGAGAGAGAGAGAGAGAGAGAGAGAGAGAGAGGGGATGTCTTCAGACATGGCATCAATGCGCCGGGACACAGTGTTATTGGACTCAGGAATCATGTCCCAACTTTTTTGCCTCTTTCTCTCCAATCATACACTCTACCATTTCTTTCGCCGCTGGCAAACACACGTCTTCGGCAATTGTGTGCGGCAGCCCCATTCTCCCTACTGTGTAACTGAGCGGATATGAAGCCCGTAATGCGTCTTTCGTAGACCCAATGCATGAATTAAACTGCAACAGCTTTTCTGCAACTCCTCCAATTTTGCTTTAAAAAAATGTAAGGGACCGCCATTACATTTTTCCTCTCGCGCACCCCCTGGTCCACACTTTGGGAATCCCTGACTTAAAGTACTGGGATTGACTTGTGAGTGTTAAACAGGTGGATCTAAACTAAAGCTGCTTTCTTGGTTAGCTTGATAAATCCGTCCGTTTTAACGTTAGCTTTAACTGGGAAATGCTATAAAGATATTGTTGATATTGTGGGGTATTTTATACTTTTATACTTTTGTTTTATGCTTTTATCTGATGTATTAACATTCTGCCAGCCAAGCAATAGATAATGCTTAACGATATAAACATTTTTATATACATACACTCCGAGATCCAGAGAAGTGGGAAACTACTGGGAGGGTTAGAGGGTTCACGGAGGTAAGTGCATTCACGCGTGACATGTTGATTGATATCCGTACACACAGGGATGAGGAATCTCAAGGTCACACACACACACACACACACTCCCAACCGAACAGAAAAACTCTCAATAAATGAACAGAAAAACTCTCAATAACCAGTTGCTCAACAGTATTGCCGTCGGAGGGACGAGTCAGTGTGGGTGGAGAATACCCAGTGCTCCAACCAGGCCGCGTACAGCTAGAAAACCCTCCGCCTGCAGCTTTTGCTTCAACCAACGGGGCTCCATAAGAGCCAACCATGAGAAAGCTCTGCGCACTCTGTCTAAGCACCTTTTTCTGAATATTCATACCCTAGGTTGGATATTCATTCTTAGGACCGTGCACGTTTAACTGCCGGGATTCATTTGCTCTTGTTAAGCTTGAAATAAAGCGACCCATTCTTTTACACTTTATCCGTTCTCCGAGTCACATTTATAAGTCCTAGAATTGACAGCACAACAAATCGTATATTCGTATATCTTCTACGTAACACTATGATCAATAAGTAGTGCACCCATGACAATATGTTTATTCCGTATTTCAATGGGTTCACAATTGACACGTTTCCTTCATACTTTGGAGGTTTGTCATTTATCGCGAAGCTCTTTTACACCAAGGTTTGTTCAGAAACGTGTCACTTTTATGAGCACAATGAGCAGCAGAGAGTACAAGCACAATAGGATATTTGTTATCCACAACGTGCCGACATGTTACCGACCTTTAGTCAAGACTTCAAATGGACCTTTTAGTCTGTGTGAAACTAGTCTGAATGTTAGATGTACTCTGTGTAGACTGTAATGAAGCTTCCTGACTGATTCATAATGTACACAGATGTAAATACATGCACATATTTATATTTAGAATAAACAACTGATAGACATCTCTATCTTATTTCATATTTACACGCTAAATTCTTCAGTTGCTCGTAAATTATGAAAAGAAAATGGTGTTGCAATATCCGAGCAGATCAGGGGTCAATTTAATAATTTGACTATCATTGGTGACTGTGTGTCCATGGGTTTGATACCAGCAGCATATGTAAGACCTCCTTCAGTAACAACACTCAACCAAATGCAAACAGTTTAATTATCCTGCCTTTTCTTGTATTAGTGTATCATTTATTGCATGACATATACTTTGAATCCACTTTTAATGCAATATGTGATGTGAGAAATGACCACGATGTGCATCAGTGATCTGAGGGTTGTGTTGCTTTTTACCTTCGGATGGCCCGACGGTGCAGCTACACCAGCGTCCAGATCCCGGACCCTAATCTATGGAATGCCGTTTTAGTCAAAATTAAATAAATGAACAAATACACGGTAATGCATAATGACACTGCATTTCATAATAAATAAATGAATAAAAACACGGTAATGCATAATGACACTGCATTTCATAATAAATAAATGAATAAAAACACGGTAATGCATAATGACACTGCATTTCATAATAAATAAATGAATAAAAACACGGTAATGCATAATGACACTGCATTTCATAATAAATAAATGAATAAAAACACGGTAATGCATAATGGCACCGTAATGCATAATGACCCAGTATTTCATTTCACGTTCTTATATGCAAATCAGGGGGCGTGGCTATCTATCACATTCAGAACAGACGACAGAGCCGTGTGCCGTCGACACCGCTAGCGAACGCGGAAGCACCCCCCCCCCCCCCCCCCCACCCCCCCCCGATCGAATTGGGTCGCCGCTTGTCATTAAGGGGTAAAGGTGGGTCCCGAAGCCAGACAAGTTGAGAACTACTGGGCTAAGGGACGTGAGAGTGTTGACATAATGGAAGACATCGGTGGGCTCCGAGATAGCATGCTAGCATTAGCGGATCAAATCGATCAACATGGGTTATCTGCAGATACTATTTTGACACATATTGAGGGTTTTCTGGAAGTACTAGGGCTTGCGGTTCCGACTTCGGCAGCTCTAGACAAACGGCCCACCAGTTGAGAAACACTGCCTTAGCCAGCCCTTTTTGCACACGTCTCCGTTGTCTGTTCTGAATGTGATAGATAGCCACGCCCCCTGATTTGCATATAAGAACGTGAAATGAAATACTGGGTCATTATGCATTACGGTGCCATTATGCATTACCGTGTTTTTATTCATTTATTTATTATGAAATGCAGTGTCATTATGCATTACCGTGTTTTTATTCATTTATTTATTATGAAATGCAGTGTCATTATGCATTACCGTGTATTTGTTCATTTATTTAATTTTGACTAAAACGGCATTCCATACTAATCGGCCCGGCACCCTGCGGACCACCCTCAGGCTCAGAGGACCGGCCTCCCTGATCGGCCCCTCACCTGGTCCCCAACCTGACTGCGACCCACGGCAGCTTGGATACTTTCTCTCCATCCAGGAGCTCGGTAAGGACACCAACACCCTGAACGACACACAGCTGTTGTGATGCTGTCATCATCTCAGAGGAGAGTGCTAACTGCAAAGTGCATTTCATGTTTGATTACTTTTATACAAGTTCTATTTACAAATAGTAGAAAATAACAAAACATGAAGACAAAAGGGGAAGGTTTGTGGGAGTGTGAGGGACAGGTACATAGATTGACATTATTTTACATAATCTTTTTTCTGTAGCAGGTTTTAAGGAAACTCTGTAGATGTGACTGTGTGCAAACTTTAAAAAAGCTTCCAGACTAATCCGTAACTGATATTAACCATCCATAACTGGACACATACGTCCATGTGACAGCCTTAAGGAATGTGACACTGGTGTTGAAACAATTTGACAACAGGATAAATAACATGATCCACATGATAAAGGACATTCTAAGCTGAAACTCAGAAAGAAGAGTCCTTAAAGATGCTTTCTGTTAGGACGAGTCCTCAGCATCAGCAGCTGTCTGCACTTTCTCTGCAGAGAGCGCTTAATTTTGATCTCTGTACCTCCAAAGTGGAATGGTTAGTTGTTGCTCTGTGCACACTAGACGGCGCTCTTTTTATTTGAATCAACAACATATCTTAGCTGTCAAGAGCGGAGGCCTTTATTCTCTTGCACTGCATTATATTAAAAAAAAACTGATCAAAGTGTGAGCGTAACTCAAAGACTGTCAGTGAAACCCAGCCATGAAACATAAACTAACCTCTACAATGCTTAGTAGGGATTGTAATGATCTGTGGACTCATATCTCAGTGGCGGCTGGTGGATTTATTTTTTGGTAGGGCCAGCCATCAGTTTCAGTAAACATCCCAGTATGATTCAATGCAATAGGGATTGTAATGATCTGTGGACTCATATGATCTGTGGACTCATATCTCAAAGAGTATCAAATACGCATTGTTACTTTTTAGTTAAATATTTAACATTTATTACAACCGTTTAACATAATAAGGACATCTTATTTAACCAATTCAGTATAGCAATAAATATATGTATATATATATATATATATATATATATATATGTATATATATATATATATATATATATAGTGGACTTGTTCAGCTCTAAAAACTTGGCAGCTACCTATGTAGTTTAGAAGTATTGACCCGACTCTTTTTCTGGTTGTCGTCACAGAAGGCTGAAGCGTAAAATGCACAAACAAACCTGTCCTGCTCCTGGCCTGAGTCTTCACCTGACACCTCCATCTGTGGTCCGTGCCGTTGACCTGAAACTCACCTCCACTTGGCTTAACATCTACAATCCACCGGCTCTGCCGGTAATCTGCAGGAGCCTTCTGCACCTGCATTTCACTGGCAGAGACTTATAGGCCAAACCTCTACCCATAGCCTCTGGCAGTAGACTGCAGGTGCCCTCTCCATCTGCTTTTTGTGGTGGACTGCTTCAGTCCAAACTTCTACCTACAGACCCCGCCAGTATACTGGAGGTGTATCCCCCTTCTGTATTTTGTCACAGGCTGCTGCAGGCCAAAACGCCGCCAGCAGTCTATAGTGGTTAACTGCAGGTGTCAGCTCCCTCTTCTGTTTGTTAGAGAGCTTTAGGCCAAACCTCCACCTTGAGACATTGCCAGTAAACTGCAGGTGCTAAACCTCCACCTACAGCCTCTAGCAGTTAACTGCAGGTTCCCCTTTTTAGTATTTTAGTTGTAGACTGCTGCAGTTTAAACCTCTACCTACTGTATAGCCCCTGGCAGTAAGCTGCAGGTGCCCCCTCCACCTGTAATTTAGTTGCAGACGGCTTCGGTCCTATCGTCCACCTCTAGGTTCTGGCAGTTAACTGCAGGAGCCTCCTCCATTCTTCGGTCTTTAAGCAGTCTGCAAGCTTCCTGAACCTCCATCTGTGGTCCGTGCCGTTGACCTGAAACTCACCTCCACTTGGCTTAACATCTACAATCCACCGGCTCTGCTGGTAAACTGCAGGAGCCTTCTGCACCTGCATTTTACTGGCAAAGACCTATAGGCCAAACCGCTACCCAGAGCCTCTGGCAGTAGACTGCAGCTGCCACCTCCATCTGCTTTTTGTGGTGGACTGCTTAAGTCCAAACTTCTACCTACAGACCCTGCCAGTATACTGGAGGTGTATCCCCCTTCTGTATTTTGTCACAGGCTGCTGGAGGCCAAAACGCCGCCAGCAGTCTCTAGTGGTTGAGTGCAGGTGCCAGCACCCTCTTCTGTTTGTTAGAGAGAGCTTTAGGCCAAACCTCCACCTAGAGACATTGCCGGTAAACTGCATTTGCTAAACCTCCACCTACAGCCTCTAGCTGTACACTGCAGGTGCCACCTCCACCTGTAATTTACTTGCAGACGGCTCAGTGGTTTGGTGACATTTGAATTGAATGGATTGAAAAGTCATTGATGTAAAATTGTAAAAAAATGTAATATTTTCTTTGACTGTGAAACATGCCTGATGTCTGCAATAAGTTTTAATTGTGTACTGTCCAAAAACAACAATAAAAAAATGAAAATGCTTGTTGTGGGCAAACCACTGAGGATTAGACTGTGTCTCAGAGGACAACCTCAGAGACCCAAAGCCCTTAAATGTCCATCCATTTGGAAGCTGATTTTCATTCATTTCTCCTTTGCGCATAACTGTAGTTCTGACCTGGATGGAAAAATGCAAATGCAGTTATTGGTACTATCTTTATGTCTATCCTGCAGAGATATTGAGCAGACTGGACGGAAATCCTCCTCTGCGATGCAAAAACATTTTTCCATTTCATTAAACACAAAGATCATGCCTGGCAAACAACGTCTTCGCTTTATTTGTCAGTGCTTTCACAGACACAAAGCACTGACACAAGTAAGAAGGAGCTCATGACCCAGAAGTTCTCCATACAGTTTATAATGCGTTATTGGGATCAATTCTACCATTTTATAATCAAATGAGGACTCATCAAGGAAACCCAATATCTAACACAAATGATAATTGATAAAACTGCTTCAAGTAGCAGCTCTGAACGGCAAAGACAGACACAACACAAAATATCATAAATGAATAATTATAATTTACAGGCTGGTATTGAATCATCTACAGCAGCTTCATTCTGCGGCTATACACACATCTTTGAGACCCTGAGTAGTGCAAATATTCCTCCAGAGCTGAAAGACTTTCAGCTGTCCTCCAACTGCTCCCTGCGGTAGTTTATGTCAATGACCGTACCCTTCTGTCCTGCTCCATGTCTGCATATAATTTAGTATTTGACATATTATGCATAGGGCCGTTAGATTATTTGAAAAGGTCTTTGTGCTTATTTTTTCTGCATCAAAGATGCCAACGATTAGATGTTTTAAGCTGCAGTTCTTCGACTGCATAAAATGCAGGCTATAAAAATTGTGCACAAACTAGAAATTCACGCTGTTCATTAATACTTTTAATTTAATCAATTCTGTTATTTACTCTGTTAATCACTTAATGTATCAAATATAATATAGTAACAGAACAAAGATTCAACAAACTGTACCTTTGTTTGCTACAGTGAACGCACATTCACATGAGTGGAAGATACTGAACCCCAAATGTCTACCTTTCTCATCAATGTGTGACAAAGCGAGGCTGCTATGGGTGCCACGTGCTCATTACAATGAGGATCAGGTGGCACCTTGCATGACCCTCTGCCATCAGTGGTGATGTAGTAAAAAGCACTGAGTATGCAGAAGACTGGAAAGATGTGATATGCATGCCAATACAGTCCATGGGACTGCCAGCATATCGAGCTATTGGCTTCAGGTATTATATTTTCAAAGGCTACTTTAGCGGAGTACTCTTGCTTTCATGCCATTGTCTGGGCCTCTGAGTAAAATGCAGATCCAATGTGGCCAAAGAGAAAACGAAGAGGATGTGTCTAGCTCGTGATCTTCTTGCGGGGCAGGTAGGCATTCGTGATCTGGTTCATCACCACCAGAGCGGGGAAAAGGGCCAGAAAGAGGAAGCCCCACCAGGCCACCCCTTTCACCGTGGCCTGGAACCAGTCTGAGAACATGGCCGCCACCACCGTCACTGTGGATAACAGGTAGACCACCAGGCCACAAGTTGCATGGTACAACTTCAACTTCAGCCTCAGGGGAGAGGAGGACAGACGCAGGAGTTTAGGGAAGATCAAGCAGATACCGCAAGCGGCTTGGAGAACGGTTGCAGCCAAAGTGCTGATGCCCAACCAACTGTGCCAGCTGACCAGGTGGGGAAGCTCTGACACGCTCTTGCTGGCCAACATGAAGCCCAGGCCAGTGGCTGCAGCAATCAGGACCAGGGCCTGACAGAACCAGTGGAGACGGACTTTACACTTCCGAGATTTTAAACAAAAGGGGAATCCTTCCGTCGAGAAGATGAGGATGCCTTCTGTCAAACACAGGCAGTACTGCAACAGAGAGGACAGAAAAGTGTAAATATCGGTGTCTTCATCTCTTTTCTTGCAAAGCAGCTGGTGTGTATGTACATGTGTAAACACATATCAATGAGTTCTGACAGTAAAGGCTTACATCGAAGATTGGCTTCGAAGAACATTTCTTCGTTTTCTCTTCGTTTTCACATTGGATCTGCATTTTATTTAGAGGCCCAGACAATGGCATGAAAGCAAGAGTACTCCGCTAAAGTAGCCTTTGAAAATATAATA
Source organism: Pungitius pungitius (assembly GCF_949316345.1). Taxonomy (NCBI): domain Eukaryota; kingdom Metazoa; phylum Chordata; class Actinopteri; order Perciformes; family Gasterosteidae; genus Pungitius; species Pungitius pungitius. Next base: position 9,634,149 of record NC_084907.1, read on the forward strand.
ACTGAAGCCAATAGCTCGAGATGCTGGCAGTCCCATGGACTGTATTGGCATGCATATCACATCTTTCCAGTCTTCTGCATACTCAGTGCTTTTTACTACATCACCACTGAGCTAGGAGTTAGCACAAGTAATGAATAGCTAACCGTTACATTTAGGTAATGGATGAAGTGTTAGCTAACTCGTTTACTTAGCTATAAGTAATGGATAAACAAATAGTTAGCTAAAAGTTGGCATTGTGCTATAGCATAAAGTTTTCTCCGCAGGCTAAGCCATGGCTACTTAATAAATAAATGTTTAAATCATTAAATGTTTTTTTACAATGTGTTTGTGATCAGTACATATTTACTTTTGCCAGTTTGAGTCATGATCTTCATCATGAGGTATTTCAATCACGCTGTGACATCATGACAACCTGCGGCCCTTAACATATCCAAGTTCAGTATGTAACACGATAACTGACGCAGTGATGCCACACAGTCGCTGCTGTATCTATTATTCACAGTGGAATGAATGCGACACAAAGAATAGAAGGCGTGGGTCTACAGGTGCATGCAGGGTTTACAAGAGAATTCATATTCAACGGTTTAAGCTGTGAATTCACATCATGCATTCTTTTAGTAGTTGAAATTTAAACCAGTCACCAGGGTGTCTCTACATCTATGTGGTTACAAACCTCGTCTTTGGAGTGGCTGGATTTCATCTTGAGAGTTATGCATTCCCAGAACTACGGGAGACCATTTCAGGCATGGACCTGATTTGCACTCTCAGAATAGGGCATTGATTTGTCTTCACACATAATCTTTCAAGATTAATAGTTTTATGTTTATGCAAATAACGGTAAAAAAGGATATTTCATATCTGTATACTCAAGATGAATGTTTGAACAGTATGTGATGTTGTACTTAAACCTACACTAACTGAGTTGTCACAGAGTAGGACGGGAAATGGTGAAGATTGAGTGAAATCTTGAAGTATTTAGTTAAACAGGAGCTGCGAGCTGTGACACAGTCAGGTTGTGTCACAGCGTGTGTGGAAGAAGGAAGATACAGGTGGAAAAACTGGACTGTACACTTACTGCCACAGACATGCACAATGGATGCCAAGAAAACAGACCTGGAAAACAGAGAAACACCTGTGAGCTGCTTACGAGTCAAAAAGACATGACTGAATGACTAGAGGCGTAACCTCCAAAATGCCATTAAGAAATGATCACAGCTGAAGGAAACCAAAGCAGCACAGTTTTTACTTTCAAGCTTACAGTATATAAACATGTAGAGAAGAGCATGATAAATAACGCTAAGGCCAGTAGTTGTTTCTATTAATTACAAAATGGATCTGGTTAATTCAAACTAGAATCCCGTTCAACAGAACTAAAAGCACAGTAAATATGACTCTCTTTTGATGGAGGAATCCACTCACTGGTCCCCGGTCTGGACAGCAGGGAGATGATGAGGGTCAGGCCCAGCCCGGCGACATGAGCCGCGGTCACCGCCGCCCTCCGGAGCCACACGTAGAGCCAGTAGTCCCTCATCCCCAGACCTTCTCCCACCGAGCTGTACTCCACGTCAGACGGCATGCCGCCGATCCCCAGGCCGGCTACGTGCAAAGTCCAGCGGGCGTAGAGGGTGAGGTGAAGCCGCCGCGACACTGCACGAGCTCCATAACCGATTGCCCGGACAGCACTTCCGGGATGTTGTTTTCAAACTTGGTGTCCAGGTAAAGTATCGTATTTCATTATTAATGTACGTTCTTATTTAGATAACTATTTGTATATGACGTTACATTAAAATGTGCAACGGATTTAATATCAAATGAATAGGGCTTTGTTGCGTGGGTTCTGAAGTCTCTATCTTTTCCACTCGGATTCATCGCCCAGAGAAGAATGTGTTTCTCCGGTGACACATTCGCGGTATTTCTCGTCACACTTCCGGGTTTGACTCGTCGGTGAAGGCCGAAGAGTATGAGAGAAGTGAGATGGTTCACTTCCTTTCCCGCTTTTCAATTCAGTTGTTTGCTATTCAGACAGATGGGGTTCCCTCTCAGGGAACTCGAGCTGCGTAAAAATGCTGTGGGAACGCCTCTGCGTGACCGCGTCATGAAGCACGTGTGAAATCTAACCAATGGCGAGCTGAGACGTCATAAGCGGGCGACGCCAGGACCAGGACGCTATGAAGGGACCCGAAAGGCAGGACCATTCATCTCTGTGCCTTCATCTAGTGCACATAAAGTTTGACGTAGTAGTAATGGCTGAGCGGTTTGCACAGTGTGACAGTGTGCCCCCCCTTGCACCCGTTTCATTACGGGCAGGGACTCGCACGCCTTGTGCACCGTCTGCTTGGGCGTGGAGTACGCTCAGCTAGCCCTCGAGGGGGCTAGCTGTGGAGACTGCGAGCGCCTGTCGTTGCGCTCCAGTCTCTCTCGTCGAGCCCTCTTCACAACCGGTAAGCTGTGGTTTCTGCCTTCCCGCAAAGTTCCTCCGCGCCGGTGCCTGCCGTTCTTCCTGGACGTCCACACTGAGGCGTCGGCGTCCTGAGGGAAACCGGTGTCCGCTCGCGTGTACAACCCGCATACGGCTTTGTACTCTTCTTTAGCTGAGGCTAGGCGACACGGCTATGTGAGCATGGGGGTCAGGGCCCGAAGAGTGATCCCCACCGGAGGGTTCACGGTGTTACCGCACTATTCGGTGCTCCCTTCCCCCCAGTACTCTCCGGGAGTCAGTCCGCTGTCCCCGCCCCTCGGGGCCGGTGCCCTTGAGAGACTTTTTGGGAGAGTGGCGAGCCCTCCCCAATGTATCTCAATGGGCCCACCCAGTTCAGTTCAATTTTTCGGGGTGGTACCCACAGTGGTAGACCCCCAGCAGGCTCGAATATCGGAGCGAGAAGTACAGACCCTGCTGTGGAAGGGAACCATAGAACGAGTTCTTCCTCCAGATAGAGTTGGGCTATTACAGCCACTACCTCATCGTTCCAGAGCACAGGAAGTTCCTGAGCATGCGTGGATGCTGCTCTGGCGCCAGTGCATCTCCAGGGCATCCGCATTTTGAACTACATAAATGACTGGTTGATTCTAGCGCCATCCGAGCGGCTGGCGGCCCAACATCGAGATGTTGCGCTTGCCCACATCAACCGTCTGGGGCTGAGACTCAACGCCAGGAAAAGCGTGCTGTCCCCAGTGCAGAGGACCACCTTCCTGGGAGTTATTTGGGATTCTACGACGACGCGGGCACATCCGTCTCCCGCTCGAGTAGTTTCTACCCTCCCTGCTGTCGAGACAGGGGCCGAGGCCCAGGGGCTGGAGACTCCATGCCGAGGTGGACCTATTTGCCTCCAGAGAGACTTCTCATTGTCCTCTGTGGTTCTCCCTGGTTGTTCTTCTCCCAGGGGTTCTGGAGAGGGTCCGTCAGGACGGCGGCCTACTGCTAGTAGCCCCGCTCTGGCCAGCCCGAGTATGGTTCGCGGAGCTTTTGTCGCCACTCCAGAGCCCCCGCTACGAGGAAGGCGTATGCCGGTAGATGGAGGCTTTTTGCCACTTGGTGTGGGGAACGACAGCTGGACCCAGTTAACTGCACAGTTGGTTCAGTACTGGAGTTCCTGCGGGAACGTTTCTCCACAGGTCTATCCCCGTCTACTATCAAGGTATATGTGGCGGCCCTGTCGGCAACTCATGCCCCACTAGAAGGGTGTTCTCTGGGGAGACACCCACTGATATCCCGCTTCCTTCGTGGCACCCTGAGGCTGAGGCCAGCCTAGAGTTCCGTCCTGAGACCTGGCCGTTGTACTCGAGGGTCTCTCCGGCGCTCCCTTCGAGCCCATGGCAGAGGTCGCAGTGAAGTATGTGGCTCTTAAGACCCTCTTCCTGCTTGCTATTTCTTCCCTCAAAAGAGTTGGAGATATGCAAGCCCTCTCGGTGGCCCCATCGTGCTTGGAATTTGCACCCAGTATGGTGAAGGCGTTCTTACTACCCTACCCCGGTTACATTCCAAAGGCCCCGTCCACTACAGTTAGGCCTACTGTGCTGCAGGCATTCTGTCCTCCACCGTTCCTGACGTCGGACCAGGCAAAGCTCAACCTCCTCTGCCCAGTCAGAGCCCTAGACCTCTATGTCCGCAGGATCGCCCTGTGTAGGCTCTCCGAACAGTTGTTAGTGTGCTTCGGGCTACCCAGTACTGGGGGCCCTGTGTCTGAGCAGAGGATAAGCAAGTGGGTGGTTGAGGCCATCATACTTGCTTATGAATCGGCTGGCCAGCCCGCACCTTTGGCTGTCCGGGCCCATTCTACCAGGGGTATGGCGGCTTCTAAAGCCCTTTTCTTGGGAAAAGTATCGCTGCACGACGTTTGCATGGCGGCAGGCTGGTCCTCTCCCCACACGTTCGTCAGATTTTACCGTCTAGACCATAACTCTACGCCTGGAGCACAAGTGCTCTCGTCTGAGTGTGCGCATTAACTTCACACCACGGCCACTTGCTCTTATGGCAGAGTGGGTATTGGCGTTCCCACATCGTTTTTACGCAGATCGAGTTCCCTGAGAGAGAACGTCTCCGGTTACGAATATAACCTTAGTTCCCTGAAGGGAACGTGACGCTGCCTAACTTTGCCATACTCCTGGCTTGGCTTGATTCGGCCTTTCAGAGATGAATGGTCCTGCCTTTTGGGTCCCTTTATAGCGTCCTGGTCCTAGCGTCGCCCGCTCATGACGTACCAGCTCGCCATTGGTTGGATTTCACACGTGCTTCATGACGCGGTCACGCAGAGGCGTTCCCACAGCGGTTTTACGCAGTGTCTCGTTTCCTTCAGGGAATTAAGGTTACATTCGTAACCGGACACGTTTTGGTTACTTCCCCCCATCCGACGCGATTTACCTCATATATATATATATATATATATATAGTAGAATTAATGATATAGTGTGTCGTTTATAATCATTATGGAGGCAAACACTTTATGGATATACTGTATATTGAATCACAGAAAAACGTGTCACGTATTGCTCTGCTCAAGCCGCTTAAGTAAAGGTTCACAAATTAATTAAGACTGACTTCTTGCATTGTTTAACAAAGTATATAATGTCCTGTTTACCACGTGACATTGGTCCTTAAGGTTGCATGTCATTTTGTTAAAATGTTAATGTTTAAAAAATGTTCAACATATTTCTATGGTGGTTCCTTTATTTTGAGGCTCTTTTTAATCGACAGTAACATTCCCATATGTATCATTTTTAAATACACAACTGGGTGCCAAATTATTTTTGGGGTAGTGCAGCTGGTGTTAAGTGCACAAATGCCCCATTAAAAAGTGGCAAATAATTTTAGACCAAGTTAACATACAAAATCCCAGTATATGAATCTGACCAGCACCACAGCAGTGATGATAATCATACTGCGGCTTCATTATTCACTGACAACCAACTTAGAACACTATAAGACCCTGAAGAGAGTTTAGTGAATGTCACCACAAAAGAGAATAAACTGAATCAACATGTACAGCTTTAAAATAAGTTAAAGAAACAAAGTGGAAAGGACATTTTAATACATTCTTATAAACCATATTTCATTTAGCAGCATAATCGGATGGTCTTGAGGTATTTCTAAATCCATACTCTAAATTTCATCCCCCACACACACACACACACACACACACACACACACACACACACACACACACACACACACACACACACACACACACACACACACACACACACACACACACACACACACACACACACACACACACACACACACACACACACACACACACACACACACACACACACACACACACACACACACACACACACACACACACCGAGAGAGTGCAGTTGGCTCCCTCTTAGTGGCTTGTAAGGCAGGCACTCTTAATGGTGCAGTTTTGGCTGTGGGACAAAATAAACAAATTGTTATTTATTTGCAAACAGATCTGTACACATATTCAACTGAGATCTATCCCAAATGGGTAAAATACCACAGGTGACGTGATAGGTGAATTTGAAGGTTTGATAAGACACTTCCTTAACGCTTAGTTGATGGTAACTCTGTTCATTTCTTTTTGGGGGCGCAACAGTAGCAATATCGAACAAAGCATCACACGTACTCTAAAATAAAAAATGCCCTCATTATAGGAACTGTCCACACATTTTATTTAGCCGTCTTTAAGAGGCAGGTATTATTTTCCAGTAAACAGTTTTGAACGGTCCTTTGCAGCTTGGAATCAGTTCCAATGAAGAGCCAGAACTGCTGCATGTTCCTTTAAACTCACAAGCTGACCTGAAGCGGATTAACGCTTGGTCCCAACTACACCGTTGTTCTGACCGAAATTTGATGATTCTTCAACAATGTGTTTAGGAACACAGAATAAAGTTAGGACATCTGCCCCCCTTAAGCAGTTAGCTTGTTGTTTTTGTTACCTATGTAGGAAGCCAAAGTCATTCTGGCAGCTGTGTAGTGCTAGCGACTATCACAAGACCCAAGCCTTTGGTACTGGGGATCAGGATCAGCTGTTAGTGGCCGATGGGCAGCACAGTACCGCTCCAGAGACTGCATGGAGTTACAGTATGATGTGTTCAAGGGGTATTCGGTCAAAACGAGGTAAATTAAAAAGGTCATGGAATTTCACTGGTGTTGACATGGACTACATTATCTAGGGTGTTTCTGCTCCTCTCTAGTTCTAACTCACCTTTTGTGTGCCCAGTTTCTTTTCCACTCCACCAGACAGCCCCCCGCTTTTGCTGTCCTTCCAGAGGTAAAAGTTTGAGCGCGGAGAGGACGACGACGTGGCAGAGCTGGACGAGGCGGGCAGGCGGTACGCTGAGGGTTTCGAGGACGGAGAATGCTCCTCAATGCCGCTCCCCTTGCGTTTCTTCACAAGGTGCTCAAAGCCCCTCCCGCTGCCCTGCCCATGCAGTCCTGAGTCCCCCACACCGCCCCTGCTGTGGGAGTTGTTGGTGGCAGAGGAGGAGGAGGGGTCCGGGGAGGAGGAATGGCCCAGAGGAGTGTGTGCAGTGCGTCTATAAGTCCAGACCACCTTGGCAGCAGGTGAATGGGACTCTGAAGGGGAGGGCTGGGGGCGGGGTTTTCCACTGGGGGAAAGCGTGCCATTGGTCTGTCCGTGCGGGAGAGGGGACGAAATGGGAGGTTTAGAAGAAGAAGATGACGAAGATGACGAGGAAGAAGAGGAGGAGGAAGAGGACGACGACGACGACGACGAGCCAGAGGAAGGTGGGCGGCCTCGGTCCTGTAGAACGATGGCGTTCCTTTCAGGGCCAGAATGCTCCCCTTCCTGGGATGGGGCCTTCCGCTTCCGGAGGGCCGCGGCGGCAGCGGCCTCCTCTCGCAGCTTCAGCATCTGCTTGCTGGGACGCCCCACCGGGTTCTTGGATCGCCTGGCGCCCGTCTGACGCGCCGCCACAGGCTTACCCGGAGACGCCACGTGGCCGCCCCCGATGCTGCTTCCGGAGTTCTCTGACTGAAAGGCTGCCGGGACCCTCCCCGGACCGCGGCTGGAGGAGGAGCAGGACGATGCTGCTTTGAGGGAGGAGCTGATGTGACTTCCTGCGCGGACTTTGGAATGTAATGGCGAGGAGGAAGTGATCGTGTTTGCCGAGGAAGGTGGAGATTGAAGGTCTGTTGCCTGAGGTATTTTTCTGTTAAGTAAGTCAATCCAAAAAACAGGATAAGTCAGAACTGAAGAATTATATGCCAACTACGACACACAACTCTGCTAAAGAGATGGATGTAGGGGCTTTGCAATGGGTCTCCATCTTAGTCCTGAGTCCACTGACTCCTCACTGCTGCTATTCTGGGCAGCAGAACACACCATCTGCTCCATCTCTTAGTGACTAACACGTGGGTTACACTCTAGTTTATCGGAAAGATCTGCTGTCACAAGCCTATCGGAAAACGAACAGAGGGGGAAATGAAAGACCTCTACTGAGTGATCTCTCATTTTAAGCAACGGTCCTGAATATTTGTAGTGTCAGAAGATCATTTTTTCACTTCAATATGCTGGAGGGGAAGCCACTGAACACCTCTGGTGACCTTGTAGTATTAACATCACCTCAGTTTGTTCATTTGATATATCGATGGGGTGTGATAATCTTTATACACGAAACTGGTACCACACACTGCCAGCCTTATTTTCAGTGACAGAATATATATGAGGTATTCAGTTTAAGTGAGCAATTCCTCTTAAGAACATTATAATCTGAAGGAAATGAGAGTCTTACTTCCACAGATGTGCGCTGATGTGCTGCTCCAGCATGCTGCTGAGAGCCGACCTCAGGTGATGAAGCCTCCGGTCGAACGTGTAGATGCCGTGAGCCAGCGCGCGGCTGCCAAACGAACACATCTGGAGAAAGAAGACTGCGTGTAAAGTCCTGCAGTATTCTGTGGCCTACCAAGAGATGCTCAAATGAAAATCTGTGCTCTGACGCACGAGGCGCTCGCAACTAGCAGACAGACTTTTCCTGCATAGAGGTCAGTAAATCCCAGCTAAACAAAGGAGACACATGAGAGTTTAGCAGCACCAGGAGCTCGCTACTCTTTGCGCTATGAGGGACTCCAGTACATGCTGCTCACCGCTAGTGGTCTGGGATGTGCAGCAGAACACAGGAACCCAGCAGGCTCCTCGGGTCCTTCTGCCTCGCTGTCATCGCTAGAGATTCGCCCGTGGACCAATGGGGAGGGGGCTCGGCGACCTCCCTCCTCCTGATGCTCGTCGTCCTCCGTGTTGCTCTCAGACACTGTAGTAGACCGACTGAAAAAAAAAAAAAAACACAATACATACAAGTTTTCAGATTCGCTTGAAATAAAAGGCCAATCAATTCAATTACAACTGCACAAAAAAAAACAAAGACCAGATGTGTAAATGTTCTGTCCTTAACCTTCACAATGTGGCGTGGTTAGACCCACTGAGCTGCTGGTCAAGTCAGGGGATTATATGAATTCAGACTAGACCACAGGAGCTCAATTAAGTTTAATTCCTGTCAATGGTCATATTCAACATTGTTTATTTGATTAGAATCACAGACTCCTCTTAAAACGGGGCCTTGTAATATTCTTCACACCCCTGTCAACAAAACAACAGACAAATCAAAGAGTTCTCAGTAATTACTGATGTCACGGAGCAGAAGCTAAGCTCCTCCCTGATCACCATGTTGGGAGGATGCTTGTAGACACACGTGGCGCGTTCAGACAACAGAAATTTGTCTGAACACGGTGTATCATTACCTGGGTGCACAATGGGGGATGAAATACCTGAAAATAATAACCCCCCCCCTTCATAAAGGTTATAGGAGGTGTTTGTTCAAACTGTGTTAGAGAGATGTATCCATTGGTGTGGTCACTCCATTTGTTACATCATAAATGATAGCAGCTAAATAAGACTTCCCAGTAAACATCGAAAAACCACCCCCCACCACATGGTCAGCAGGTTGAATGTCCGGCTAACAGGTTACCTTAAACTAGGGCCGTGTTCCAGCTGGGCCACTGATCCCTAGGCCGGCACGTCAGCCCACACTGATGGTTAATTAATGAGCTGGATGCCTCGCAGAGTGGGCGTGCCTGGCATCGGCCTTTTACGTGGAAGGAAACGTAAGGCTTGGCTTAAACCTTGCCCCCCCCCCAACTGTGTAAAATGGCTAATGGCACCTGATGACTGATGGAGCGGTCTCGAGTCATTATCGGGCCGATAGTGAGCACGTGAGTAATCATTTGCTTTCACCGTACACAGCCTCAGTACAGGTCCCTCACCTGAAAGCAGGGAGGCTGGCCAGAGGCCTCCTGCAGTGTGGAGCACCCGCCTGCTCCTTGGGGGGCTCTGGGCTGGGAGATCGTCCAGCAGAGGAGCCCCCATCCAGGGATTGGGCCCCTTTCTCACGGACCTTGGTCTTCAGTTCCGCCACCAGCAGGTTGAAGTTCTTGCTGCGGCCCACCACTTTCCGTCGTTGGTGGATGGAGTGGATCTGAGGACACAGGATCCCGGCCATGAGTACCGCTTCCCCTTCAACTCACTCCATTTTAGCGGCTTACATTAGTAGGTGGCCACGATAAGACACAATGATGATAAGCCTTGAATGATCAACTTGACACATTGCAGCAGGGTCCCGCTCAACATTTTAACACCATTCCATCACCATGGAGCCCAATATAGCAGGTTGGAGGTGGAAAGAAGAGGAAATGAAGACAGAGACATATTTATTGATACAAACCATCAATTTCACTCATTGATGACCTCACTTAACAATTTTCTTTATACGTGTATCAATCACATGGGCCGCTCCAAATCAACATTAAATGCACCACGCCTACTGAAAAGAGAACTCCTGTTATAAACTGTTATAGCGGCTTCTCTGGTCACTCCAGTCATTTCCTCTCCCAAAACTAAATAATGGCAGGCGTTTTTATTTTGACTGCAGCATTAAGTTTATGCCAAACAAAACGGTGCACACACGGACAAATCGCCTCCTCAGGCTTCCTTGTGTCAGGTTGTCTAAAAGCAATGCAGCATTTAATCCAAATAAAAAAACGCACCATGACATCACTGCCAGTGAACTCTTTGCAGAACGGCGTGCTATACTCAACATGGGGAAACATTTATCTACTTACTCAGGGGAATGCGACTAAATTGTCCATTTTACATAGCGGCCGTTTTCGTCTGGATGTCATTTTTTAGAACATGGTTGTGAAAAAAAAAAAAAAAGATGACAAATGAAACGAAACCATTTAAGTTTACTATTCTAATCTATTAAAACTGGAGAAGAAGCTTACTCATAAGCATTAATCATGTTTATGCAGATAGTATTTTGGTTGAAGATTTCTCTTATGACCCAGAAAGGGATATCATTCATTCGGACTGATACTTCCGTTTGTTTAGTTCACTTGTCAGACCTGAAATGTTTGACAGAAATCTCACATTACCAGTTATAGATCAAAATAAAACCGCAAAGGCTCATTCTACCGTTAAAGCTACACTTAGATATTGGGATAACTTTTAGAACTATCAGAACTCTAATCCACTGGCAAAAAAAAGCACCTGTTTATTTTTGAATTGCTGCATCAGTGTTGCTTATAAATGCTGAAATGACAGCATGAGACAGGTAGTAGGCTGTTGCCTTCATTTCCTGTTAGTCAGGTCATCCTGTCTCTCCCTCACTTCCTGCTCCACACAGCGACCAGCGGGTCTTCCTGTGCTGGGGGCTATTTTCACCACTCTGTATCACAAGTGAGTGTCTGCCTGTTGTGCAGCTCTAAAGTTGAACTGATGCTACACACCCCTAGAGGAGGGTTTGGAGCAGAGTATTTCACCGCACTCATCAGCAGACGAGTACCATGTTCTCGCCTCTAGCACACGCACACACGCACGCAGTGTGTTGGGAGCTTACGTTGCATGTCAGCAGGCGAGTGCAGACCTTCTTCCTGTCAGGGTCCAGGACGCCACAGTGTTTGTCCAAGTCACACTCCCGCTCTGAGGAAACACCGCCACAGCATCAACAACAGACCCCCACACACGGGGAAGTGCTGCATGGCTTCAGAAACGTAGGAAGTACTGTACTAAAATATTAGTTGGAGGTACTAATACTTCAGTTGAGTATTTCTTTGTTATGTAATAAATGTATACTAATACATTGCATAGCAGAGGGAAATATGTGCTTTTTTAACTTCAATAGATGTCAGTGTACCTCTTTCCAGATCCATTTCTATGTAAATAAAAGTAGTTCATATAAACTCCACATTTACCAGCAGCTACATTAAAAGGGATGAACTCATTAAAGCAACAAAAAAAGATAATCCAATGACTTATAGAATATAGATGCACTATTTTAAAATAGGCGCTCTGCGTAATGAGTAGCATCCTTTTAGAAGTCTTTAGAAATATTTTGAGTAGCAGTTTTAATTTTTTGGACCAGTACATCTACAAAAAACATCACATTTTTTAAACATCCACCAGATTTGAATGAGGGCTAAACTCAACAGTTCACAGTTAAAATCTACATTTGAACTGTCTGCAGCTTTTTCACAACTTTATTTTTCATCATTCTGCACCAAGTCATGAGCTACGCTGGAAAAATGTCCCACGATCATTAATTTCCTCAGGCCTCTCCACATCAGGCCAGCTACAAACAGTGATTCTACTGAATAGTATTAGATATTCTGTAGAATTAGATCAGTGGTTTTTCTACTTGTGTAACCAAAATCATTTCCACCAAACTAAGAGCATTGCTAAATCCAAAGTAACAATTGATTCAATTGTTTTATGTTGCGCAACATCGTGCTTCAATCCATATTTCTTAGTGTTAAACCTTGCATTAAACATTTCCTCTGCAGGTATGCACTGACACGGTATATTCATTAGAGAAAGGGTAGTACCAGACTCACCCTCTTTGTCGCTCTTGGGCGTGTGCTATCCAGAGGAAATACGCAATTACAACTAGCCAAACCAATGACAATAAATCTTTTGGGATGGCCAGTGTCAGCCGTAGTGTCAGTATTGTTACTTTTCAGCATGCAATGAATGCCGTTAGCACCGTTTCATATGTTGGTGTCAAATGTTTTGACATAACTATAATAACTTCTGCAGTTATAAAATACTGCTTTATTAGTATTATAATTTATTTTTGTGTCTAATAAATTTTGATTTTTCTGCAGGTCGAAATGCCCAACAGATAAAACTAGATGACACTTATATATATTTCAATTGCATACGTTACACAAACAGTTCATATTTTACTTACTGGAGGCCACTTTGTTGTAGGGTCTGGGGACCCGGTGGCTCGGCACAGCAGAGCCCTGGGGGGAGTCCTTCCTCGGGTTGTGGGTGGGGGGCCGGTCACTAGGTGAGGGCCGACCAGGCGGGGTGCCTCCGTGCAGCCAGGGCGGATCTCGGAGAGACAGCGGTGGGGAGCTCATTGGAGCCTCCAGAGGCGGCGGCTGCTTGAATACTGACGAGTCAGTGTGGCCGCTGTGGGAGGGCTTGTCCAGCGGGGAATGTCTGAGGGATAGAAGAGCATCACAGTCACAACACTGGCCATAATATACATATATTCGATCTGCCTGTTTAGTCGTTTGGCTTTAATGTGATCACACCATCAGACAGCATCATGTGATCAGTGGTTCATATTTGTTAAGTGCAGCTTGTTTATGGAGTCAGTATTTCATGTTCTTCCCTTTTCAAATATATCAAATGTTTGTTGTCTAAGAATTTTTTTCACAATCAACCTGTCTAATGCCTACCAATGGATACAGTAGTTTGTTTGTTTAAAGTTGTGTGCCAGTCCATTTCTTAGCCTCCCTGAAGGCTGTAAAAAACGACCGGCCCAGAATTCACTTGTTGTTTACTTTGGTTTTAGGTAAATTTCATAAAACAACATATGGTGTTAAGAGAGCTTGACAGGTTCTGATACGTTTGGACGGAGGCAGCCAGTGATTATGTTGGATAGCTAACCGGTAAACAAGGTTCTAGTAGTATGCTATGTTACGACTGCACCCCAGTACTAGCCATTCCCTCAGCATACTTTGAAAGAAGGGAGAAAAGCATATTTGTCAAAATGTAAAACCATCTCTTTGATTCTCTGCCACTTGTTCATGCCCTGGCTCAACAACAGGAAGGCTTTTCCAGTTTGACAACCATTTGACGAAATAAAAACATTTGGAATATAGAAAATGAATACCTTTCTAATTCATTCCTGCCACTTTATTATTGCAGTTAGTCTAAACCAGTCCACACTGCACGCATGTTGTTGTGCTTACCTACTGATGCACACAACTTGTTTTAAGATAAACAATAAAGCAAGTATCGCAATAGTGCCATTGAGCCCTGGGGACTCCCTCCTCCCCAACTCACCCCGCTCGGTTCTTACCGTACTCCATCCTTGGAGGTCTTGGAGTGTCTGTGCTGGGGGGGAGTGGAAGGCGAAGGTGGAGCCGTCCGTGGCTGCGCGGCCGCCGGGCCTCGGCCTTCCCACGATGACGCGGAGGCAGCATTGGTCCCGTGGGAAGGGGAATGGCCGTGGTGGGGCCTCGGCTGGGGAGCGGGGGTGGGGGAGCGCAGTCGGGCGAACAGCTTGGCCAGAGGGCCATGTCGCCGCTCGCAGTGCTTTTCAAACGCCTGCGGCTTGACGACCTGGCCACAATGGCTGCACACCACCAGGTAGAAGTCATCATGGCCGGGGTAGAGGCCAAAGATGGACATGTCTTCCAAGAGATACAGACGACACACAAATCAGGCCGCATACGCGACGGAGTCACAGACAAGGCAGCTGTATTATGAAGAGTGCATTTCAGTGCCCAACTTTCCTGCATAGTGACATTGTCATCTAGGAAATGATGATGTAATCGCTTTTAATCAAAAATATGCACATTGGAGGATTCCATTCCTTGACTGGGTTATTATGAAAAGGCAGTGTCCTTTAATGTGAGGGTTGACCGATCCAAATGATGGACACTGGTCGTTACCACACTTTCGTTCCACTTGCACTATTATCTCCCCCGGCCGTACATAATAGGTATGACTGCAGAATGGTGGTAGTGCTGCGGGGCAGCAAAGGAAGTTACAAAACAAAATGGACGTCGGCGTGAAAGAGACAGTGGGACTCGCATAATGTCCGGTCACCATCCTCTCTCAAACCTAAACTGGACAAATGGACATTAAACCAGCAATTTTTGTATTTCTGTAAAACCAACTTAAATTGGTTAAATTACTGAATCAACTTAAAGAAATACCCAAATATATGTTAAAAAAAGATGGATAAAAACTGCCACAAGAGAAAACTAATTCTGAAGTTAAAATCTATTTAAATGTGGTCCTTAATAATGTTTTGGCTCCCAAGAGACATAGATGTGGCAGAAGGTGCCATCAAAGTCTTTTGATCTCATTAGTCATGCTCCGACACAAAGGGGACGTGTCTGTTGGACAGCTGCTGCTACAAACAGCCAGGATGGCTTCCAGAGGACGCCCTGGTCTCTGCAAACAGATGCGTGGACTGTCTCTGGACTACGCTGGGGACCAAAGGGAAGATGAGGCACAGCTCACAGAGACATTGCCGGCAGACGGACATTACAGGTGGACGTCGGAAGGACGATCAGGTCCATGCTCTCTTGTTCTCACATGTCCCAAACCACAGACTTTGGTGTGTCCTGTGGGTGACGTGTGTGACTTACCCTCCTTACTGAGTGACATAGCCTCTGCAGCCTTTTTGCCATTCTTGCTGCACTCATCCCCATCAGGCCCTGAAACATCACACACATGTTCATCAAGCGCCTTCAGAGGTCAAGCGAGCCAAAAGTTGCATCTCAGGTTCAGTTGAAAGACAAAGCCTAACCATGAGGCTAGGATTCCTAAGGCTAGGATTTATGAAGGGCGGATATGCAGGTCATCGGTCATTGTTGTCACTTTTTTAACAGCAGCTATAGATGTTGTGTGCTGGAAGAGGACTTGATATGATAGTTATGGGAAAGGTAGCAGTTGTAGGGATGCCAGACAATCAGTGAGCGCACATACTGAAAGATGGGGAAGGCAAAAGAGCACTTGTGCAGCAGAAGTGACACATATGAGATTGCCTGTCGCATACAGACTCGTTACTACCGACTGAATGGAGGCTTTGACGGCTACGAGAAGATCACATTGAAAAGACCTCAATGTAACGTTCGCTCATATCTGGGCCAGAATTTACATGGTGGCAACAGCATCCGACTCCTCCTCCTCCGTGTCTACTCTCGGGGCACCTAGCTAGCATTCTCATGCTAACGCTAGCTGCCTCATCGTCTATGGAGAGCTCCCTTGCTAGCTCGCTAGCCTCGCTCCCCACAGCAAGAAGTTGCTCGCCCGACCATCCACACTAGCCTGCTTCCGCTCTGATGCCACCAGTGCGTTCACTCAAATTAAACACTGGCAGCTTGTTTCATGGCCACCACGGTTAATCAGAGTAGAAGGGTTACACTTGAATAAGTATCACTTGTTTTTTTTCTTGAAGACCGCTTTGGCAGTTGGACCCGGGAGGGAGCAACACGTTACCCACCCAGCGCTAGGACCCGGCAGGGTCTTTGTTTGGGTAACACGGTTAGCTCTGTCCTCCGTTTACACGAAAATAAGCAACAGCGCTTTGGTTAAATGACTTCGTAGCTGCTGGTGTTTGCGTCAGTGTGCCTCCTTACCCTCCGCCGCTGTCACACCGGCCCACTCGGCCCAGGCACTCCAGCTTTGACCCACAAAATCATCGAGGCTAGGCACCCGCCGATCCAGAGCAGCCATTACTTTTACTGCGCGTTCACGCACCGCCATCATCACTGCGCGGCAAGCCGCTTACGTCATATATCGCGCTCTCGACAGGAAAAGAAGTTCCTGCGTGCGCGTTCAGGGGACACCCACACACACTGGAGTGGAGCAGAACATCTGTAGATTGGGTCTCTGTGTGTGAACGCAGTGAGCTTACTGAGTATATAAGCACAGTGATGCGAAAAAATAAATGGTGGGAACATAGGGAAATCCCGCGTCGTTATCAAAATATTGACGCATCCACATTTAAACTAAAGTTAGTTGGAAACAAAACAACTCGTTTATGATACGCAAATATCTGTCTGAATGCAAACACGTGCCCACATCAATATCAAGACTTTGAAGAAAGGTAAGTTAATTTGTTTCAAAGCAGATAGGGGAAATATAATGATACTATTAAAATACCGTATTGATCCACAGGGGGGTTGTTGTATGTTAAAGATGCCCATATTTTAAAGGATAAATAAATATAACAAATAAAGAACTGCTTCAATTGAATGGGCAGTATTAATGCAAGTATTTTGAGTTTAGAAGTTATCACACAGTTTATGCAAATTAAAGTAAGGCGAGCCTAAAAAAAGGCCAAGACCCACTTCAATAACAGAGCGTTTCCATCCTTTATATCCAATAAAATATGTAAAGATGTGAGCATCCGTTTGGGGCCCCACTGCAGAAACAACCGCTGTTGGGCCCGCTGAATAACTCTTCTCATACATTACGGCCAGTACCAATGTCTGCAGCCTCGTTGTCTCCACAGGACCAACATGAACTTCTGTTCACAGGGGGTGTGGAGTACGAAGAGAGCGTTTTCTGCTGTAGGGATCAGAACACACAGGTCTCCACACGTGCACTCACCTTTCCTAATCCCTGCAAGTGAATAAGCCTCACACATGTGAGTCAGAGCCGCGCTGAAACACTCGCTGTGAGGCTGTGATGTAACTGTACGCCACATGTATAGTGCATACGTGTCTGGGATCTTTTACAGTCACCACATGATCATCGCATCATCAACTCAATTTTTCCGTCTGTCCAATTTGTCCAATTACTTTTCAGTATTTTGTTGTTTGTGTTTGATAGAACCAAGAAAAAAATCTAACGTTATTGAACAAAACCCTTTGGAATTGGTCATTTTGTATTTTAAATACTCCAAATCCTTGCTCTGGGGATCAAATGGTTAGAGAGCTCAGTCTTTAGGTCTTCAAGTTCATCGGATTGTCTCTAAGGTAAATATTTGATCTGAGTCCGACAGATGTCAACTAGCTTGATGTATAATTTATGTCTGGATCTGTCTACAGGTATTATATGCATAGTGATGGTTATAATATCGAGCTAGCAATCAATGCGAACAACGCTAGCGGGTAGTATTAGGAAGAGGGAGATTGAGAGCTTGTATGTTCATGATAACCTTATCAAGAGACGTCTGATCACCTTTTATTCTACTGTAGTGTACCACAGGACCATTTATGTGTGAAAATGGTTTTATCTTCTATATTTACAGAGTATGGCTGTAGAGATATTAAACCAATAATACATTCAACTTGAGTATAAAACAAAATCATTCATCCATCTAGCTTTGTTTTGCTTGTTGTCCTTAATCTTCCAAAGCTTTGTTGTCAATGGGTACAAAAGCATGAAATCTGACTCCAGTTTGCATGAGTCATCTTGACAGTCAGGAAGTCTAGGTGTAAATCTATTATGATGGCAAACATTAAATTAAATAAATGGAATAATCATTAAACCTCACACGCATCTTTGTTTTAAATGCAGTCAGGTTGTAGTGCATTATTGGAATAAAACATATCCCTATGCTATCCCTCAGAGCACTGAGGAGACATACGTCACGTCCAGACTGAGTCACGCGTGCATGCGCAAAGCTACCGCTGAGGAAATGGCCACACTGGTTCCATTAAGAGAGAACTCTCTTCAAGACTTTTTAATCGTTACTAATCATGAGAACTATTATTAGATAATTTAAAAAGAGAAGGAGTAAACGAACGAATCGAAGGCATGTGTTCAAAAATGTGAAGCCTGGATGGGGACGTCTGGAAGAATTCAGCCGAACAACTTCTCTCGTTCTGGGAGATTTATTTGTCAGATCACAGATCAAGTAACAGCGCTGCGTTTGCAAAGGCAGGAGCAGTTCTGTCGGCCCGCAGGCCGGAAGAACAACTAACTAATATCAGGAAGAACATGTTTTATAACCTTTGTAACACAGAAAAAGGAAAGATTTCTATTGCCCCTAAACTGGTGTTGAGTGGGTGTAGGTTCTTCCCCCACTACACAAGACCCAGTCCCATACGATTTAAGGGTCTTCTGTGTCTTGTGTGTGTGTTGTATGGTGCTTGATGTGTCCCTAACTCCCTCCTTGTCAGACTTGTGTCTGCCTGCTTGGCACATCCTGCTTGCCCTCTGACCTTGAAATCTTTAGCTAAACAGGGCAATGATTCTCTAACTTAGCACTAAGAAAAAGCTTTTGATTATCACTACTTAATTACCACCCAGACTGTATTTTATCTCCCAATAAGTTTGATTTATCTCGGACTCGGAAACTGTGAAGATAATTTAGACCCTGCTCAAAGCGGACCACTGTACGCCAGACGTCCCTGTCCCTCCCTGTTTATTATGAGCAGCGTTGCTAGTTACTTTGAAAAGTAATCGGATTACTGACTACTGATTACTCCTTTAAAAAGTAAGTTAGTTACTTTACAGATTACCTGATTTTAAAAGTACCTAAATTAGATTACAAGTTACTTTATTAGCTACATTCAGCAGCTCCCAGCACCCGCCGCCTCACTTTGTCGACACCAGCACAGAGTGAACAACGAACCTTGATATTTCCATCTTTAGCTGGCATTTCCAACTCGAAAATGCACATCTCTCTCTCTCTCTCTCCTGTTGTGTCGCTGCGTGGTAGGTCTATGTATAGACACGTGACGGGACCCTCATGCTGAAAACGTGACTTTATTGCCGCATAGGCTACGTGGCTTCACTCAAGACAGCGTATCATCAAGAAATCAAATGGTATTTGACTATTAATGACGAAATAGTAACGCACAGTGACTTGAACAAGTAACTTTAATCTGATTACTGGTTTGGTCATACTAACGCGTTGGATTACTCTAACTCGTTACTGAAAGAGGTGGCCACGAAGTAGTACTCTCATCGCTGGTTATGAGGTGTGGAGTGAGTGGGTGCAAGTGTCCGTAGAACGTTTACATTTCAGTTAAGTTGGCAAGATTCACAGATTCAGACTTCCCAGTTCAATAGCTCATCAGCGAGACGTTGTTAAAACACGAACGACACGTCTGTGACCGAAGTGACGTCAACAACCAGCTGCAAGGATCTAGCGCATGCGCATTTCCTAAGTCATTATTTCGCTTTCTAACCTTTTTCTAACATACATCATCGTAAAAAAGACAATTAAGCAACATTAGACCTACCCTTTGACTTTCCATAAAACGTGCTGGCTAATCTTGTGTCGGAAGGAACAGGAAGTCATCAACCCCCCCTACATATTTGTAGTCACTGGAAAGCCAAGCGTGTCCTCTTTAAAGTACAGCAGGAATTAAGAGGATAAGTAGCAGGAGATTCACAACCATAATGTCCACCAGGAGACAAATGAATGGGCTGAGTCACAGGAGGTTAACATCCATGGTGCTATTCATATGTGATTAAGATTTTCTTGTTGATACAAAGCCAAAATGGGCCTAAACGCTGTTATATTGACTGGCACCAAAATGGTTTATTTTAGGGGTATTTTCTATTAAAAATAATTTTTGATACATACACTCAGCGGCCATTTATTAGGTACACCTGTTCAAAAGCTTGTTAACGGAAATGGATAATCAGCCAATCACCGGCATTGAGTTGGCCGCAACTCACAAACGTGGTCAAGACAACTTGCTGAAGTTTAAAGCGAGCTTCAGAATGGGGAAGAAAGTGGATTTAAGTAACTTTAACATGGCAAAACGAGCAAACATCCATTTACTGGCAGTTGTGTGGACGAAGATGCCTTGTTGATAGGTCAGCGGAGAATGGGGGGGGACCGGTTGGAGATGACCACAGTAACTCAAATCAAACCAAGGAACCTTGAAGAAGCCAGCAAAGACCACAACAGGAGCCACTCCTGTCCGCTAACAGGAAACCGACACTACAATTCACACAGGTCACACTGGTGCTCTCTGCTGTGAGCATATCATGGACATACTGTATGTGTCAGTGTGAAACTGCTGTAGGTGGGAAACTAATAAAAAAAAAAAAACCTGTAAAAGCTTTTATTCGCGCCCATTTTAACGGTATGGCAAACATGGTATGGGTATACATATGTGCTCATTCATAAAGCCATTTTGCATTGGGATCAAGAAAGGAGACAGAATATTTTTCACACTTGGCAGCACATATAAACCCAGATAAAAGGCAATCTTATTTCAATAGTCATTTCATAAACATTCCCCATTAGTGTCCTAATTACATTTTAAAAATATTAAGCGTCTTAAAAAGGTTGCTGATTTTGATATGTGCAAAGTAAATTTCTTTTGTTTATTTCATCCAGAGGCCATGGCGGGGAAATCAAACTCTATACGGATTCCTCTAAGTGCAGTGCAGTAGTGAATGTGAAGAGTTGCACTCTAATGGATGAATACATGAAGGGCACAACCACAGAAAGGAGTCATTAAGAAATACAGCAAGATTAAATGAATCTTTGGTTAATTCAACTATTTATCATCACACGATTCAGCATGAGGCTACTTTGTGGTACAACACATTTAACAGAACACCAGACATTACAAAAAAATAATCAAGGAGAAGCTGCGCACTAAAACGTTTCTATTGAGAAATAAACCAAAACCCAACATGGGATTTTAAAAGATGCAGCAGACCAATTAGTGTAGATTAAAAAAAAACATCTTAACTATATAAACAAGTGAGTAACTGAGTCACCTTTCACTCAAACCAGAATAAGATGTGATGTTGAGGAGTAACATTTGGATCAAACAGGATCTAAACATGTCTAAAGTAGAACGGCTTCTGGAGTAAACGTGAGAACCGTCTGCTTCTGGTACAGGCTGAACATAAACGCTGGCACAGACAACCTCAAGCATCATCCCAAATGACAGTTTGGGAGGAAAAGTGTGCTATTGGTAATATGAAGTCCAGTATATTGTAGTGTGTTTGTCCTTTCACGTGTGTGTTTTATTTTTAAGATCAAGGAAACCAAAGATTGTAGAAATAAACACCCATAGGGTTATTAAGTATATTTGAGTGTCAATAGATTAGAACCCAAATTGGGAAATCTTGTGGTGATTAATTAAACCGCAAGATGACCAAGAAAATGCCTTTAGATTGAAAAGCATAGATCTTAGACAAAAAAAGAGCATTCAATATATCTATTGACAGAAATGTTTAGTTTACGGTTTAGTTACAGTACTTGGGAACTCTACTGCCTGTGCTTACAGATTACATAAAAGCAGACGAACCCCTGCTGAGAACCCCATGTGTGCATTTGCTGCTAACTAAAAAATTTGGACTGCATTTGTCTTAGCAGCATTTAATTTTATTCACCGTGAGGGTTGTTTGCATTTCAATTTTGGAAATCATTTGGCTTGGAAATCCCGCCCCCTAGCTAAAGACCAGTAGAGACTCTGGGTTCTTGTATCACAGCTTCACCATTAAGGGGCTCCCTGGGAGGACAATGTGGAAGCACATGCACTGCAGCTCCTGCTGTAATCATCAAAAAATACAGACCGCAACATTCAGGAGAAAAATAACAAAGAATTTAGGATTGCCGGTCATCAGTGGGGACCAAGTAAATGCAAGCTAAATACCTGGAGCTGTGTTGGCAGGTACACAGGAGTATTAAAGACAATAGGCTTCCATTTGTTTCAGTTTCTGCAGGTTAACATCATAGACCAGTGTTGGGCACAAAGCGGTTCTTGCTGTAGGCAGAGGGCAAAGCTCGAGGGCCGTAAGTGATGTGTCTAGGGCCCCGGGGTCCCTCCTTCCTCACTGGTGGCCGGTGGGTTGGGGTCCTTGTGAAAAGAAGTCTCCTTGAAAATGAACCAGCAGTTACTGGCCCACAGTATCAAGTTCAAAAAACCAAAAATCTGTAGGAAAACAGATGAAGTGGCAACAAATGAGTACTGTGTGCATGGGTTGCTATATTTAGATTATATCCTTAATTTTTTTATTCTCATTGTGAAACGAGCATGGATATCTGCTCAGATCTAAAATGAAATCCTTTTCTCCACAGACCAACGGAGCGCTTCACTCATTCATGATGATCTGTGTTGCGGCATACATTTCGACGAGTATCTGTGCCTACATTAGCATAGCTGCTGCTGGGAACACTACAGTGTCAGACAAATACACACATTTACTCATGCAGTGGTTCCCAACCTTTGTCCGTCGAGCCTCCCTTCGATGATACAGGAAGATCAAAGGCCCCCCCGGGTTTGGGAACAACTGTATTAGTGCATTCAAAAGGGACTATAAAATAACTACTGGAGGATTTTTCAAAATGTTAAGAGCTAACTACACTGCTGTGGACCGATGCAATCAATGGAAGGGAATGCTGGTTTGGATTTGGCAGTGGCTCTACTCAGACAATAAGAATGTAGCATCAGCCATGCGTATACACCACAGTGGTTCCCTACCATTATATTCCCTCAAGGAAGTCTGGATTTATTTTATTTTCGACCGGTCAGATAAGATAAATTAAATAAAGTGGTGTCAATTAACATTGAAATAGTTGAGAGTCAAAGTTCTTGTACTTTACCTACTTCTCGTCAGGTTGAATGTTTGTGATAAACTAAACGATGAAGTGTCGCTTTATGTGTTGATGTTGAATGTTTGTGCTAAAGTGAAGGATATAGTGTTGCTTTATGCAATGATGTTGCATGTCCAGACTAAATCCAGGTACAGAAGAGATGAGTGAGAATTTTTTCTAAAACACAGTTTTGGTATTAACATGGCCCTTTGGATAATTTGAAGTTTCTTCAGAGGGAAGTCATAAAATCTGTAGCAGCTTCCCTACTCTATTGGGACTTACCACAGAGGCATTGAGGCGGCCCATGGAAGGGAAATCTCCGGGCTCACAGTTGCCGTCGCACAATGGAATTTGAACCAGTTGCTCTGGGTTTGTGGCCCATTTGACATCAGTCAGGCCTTTGCCCCAGGCTGAAGAGGACACAAGCCACAGGAAGGCAAAGGCAGCGGTCACCCCCAGGTCCTGACAGGCAGAACACAGCAAACACATGCATTAATATATTGAATATTCAAAAAGTATCTGCAACTTCCTTTTGAAATAACTCATGATGAAAACGAATATGCGCTCTATTCTAGAGCAAAAAGCAACTGAAACTTACACTAATGAACACTTAAAATGATAGTTTCCCAGTTTACAGGTTGAAATTTGGTCTCACTTAATTCCATTCGATTTCATTTTTGTCAGTTCTCTCAATTGTAGCTCTGCTGATGGAAAAAGTCCTGATAGAGATCCAGAGCAGGCGGGCCGATAATGCTTCTGGATGCGCTGAAAGCTAATTACAATTCCAATAACAGATCATTTCAAAATGATAAAATAAATACATGCAACACTGGTAGTTGATTGCTAATGAGGGCTTTTGCAGTTTGTTTTTTTACAGAAAAGGGTCACGTTAACAACGGGGAAGGATGTTTTAAATGCTTAGACCCGGAAAGACTCATTTAGAAACTTGTGCATTTACACCCATCCACACTAGGGGGTAATCCCTAAAATTCTGTCTGTTTTCAATACTCTCTGACCTAGTGCAGATGCAGTGTAAACGTAGCAAAAGATACTTTTACATGCAACCGTTGTCTGCAATTAGGCTGTAGCTATGCAATGAAACAAACATAGCACATCCTGTTAATTTTAATAAAGGCAGCCGAGTAGCCACTGCAGATCTTATGGGAAAACTGATGGAAAATCATCAGGTAAACAGATGAACCAGGCTTAGTTTTAATGCAATGCCATCCTGCTAAGCACACCAATCCCATATGTTCAAGCCACAATGCAGGTTGATTATAGTTGTAAATTGCGTGCCATATTTCTACTGTTAATCTTGCAATAGTCACATCAGAAATCCAAAGAGTGCTTTCTGGATAATTGTTGGAATGTATATTGTCTACTATAAAGTATTTGGGAAGACCTAAAATGTATGGTTCTGTTAATCCAACTGGACTCACTGGAGCCTTCAATAACACACCTCATCCAGTTCTGACAGCAGGCAGATGTTGAATCGAATGGCCAAAATATAGGGCTTTTCTGCTCATAACTGTGTGTAATTTGGGTTGGTAGCCATGACAACTGCTCAGTTCGAGTACTCACTACGATGGGACCACGGCTGGTCTGGCGGTAGACGTTCTGGTAGCCCAGGTAGAGGATCAGTGTGGCAGTGCAATAGAGGAATCCAAACACACCGACGCACACAAAGAACTCTGCCGAGGAGGAGAAGTCCCCCTGCAGGAAGGTCTCGTTGACTTGGCTGCCGTTACATGACACCATCTTATACGAGTGAGCTGGCAACCTGCAGGGAGGTGGAGAGAGGGGAGAAGGAGCTTTCAGCAGATGCTCTGAAGACTCTTCGTTAAGCTCTTGTTGAGGGATTTCAGAGAAATCAAGTCCTCACCTGGGTTACTCTTCTATCCAAGGAAGGCATAAAGAGAGAACATGAAAGGGTTAAGCCAGAGATTGTGCTCCAAACACTGCGTGCGCAATAACACAGAACCTTTCTTCCGACTACCATTACTATTATTTAAATACCCTTTACTCATACTGGCGTCTTGATAGTTTCAATGGTTTTATGTCCGTTAAGCACTTTGAATTGCCTTGTTGAAATGTGCTTTATGAATACATTTCCAATGCGTTGCCATTCACGATAATATTAAATAATTTGTTAAGTAAGAGGGATCTTAATCACACAGCCATACATAAATAAAATGTGAAAAGTGAAAATATAAGAGCAATATTAAACGTTAAATGCTAATCAGGAAATATTTATTGCCATTATATGTTAGACATACATGAAAATTGACTTGGTGGTTGGTGCATGACGGAAGACAGTACAATAATGACATAATAACATAGTGCAGCAAGATAAAAATAAAAGTATAATAAAATATATGCTCTGGGTTAGTACGCTAAAGCTATGGGTTAGTAAGTTGAGAAATAAAGATAAAATAAAAATAAAGATCTGGCCTTAGTTACAAAAATGAATTGAGATAAATAAATTACTAGTGTGTGGTACGGGCTGCTATGATCAAATTGCTCTGAACCTAGTCATTTGTTGCTTTAATATTGTACAGACCAGACTTCCCCATGGCCGTGTTTGACCTCACTCCCATCATGCGTGTCAGTGCCACAGATTCTACACCTGCTTTCCTCAGACATGACAGGTAGAATTTGACCCCTTCATGAAATAAGAACAAATGCACCTTTACTTGTTTAGTAAAGTGCGATAGTCCTTAAATACCCTTTTAGTCTCGCTTCCTGTTGACCGCTCTGATGCACTCAGCTTATTGCTCATGCAGGATTCGAAGACTTGTGACAAATTACATGGTGGTGATATGATCAAACTTTAACAAAAGCGTGTTATTCAAATTCATCATTCACAAAACAAGAGTCACAATGTTTTCTACTCCAAGAATGTTGATATAATGCTATGATTTTTTTTTAATGGACCTTCATTTATTTGCCAAATTGATGTTTCCATTTGAGAGATATTGTAATATTGATCCCTAATGAAATGCTGCTTCCTTTTGAAAGGCAATCTCACCAGCTGCATTTAAACTTCAGAGGACTGAAAAGAATACACAGAAATAACATTGCAACATATCAATTTTGTATACAGCTATAGAGAACTCAGCCCCGAAAGGGAGATACAGAGGAGAGAATGTGAGTTTGCCCGCATAGAATAAATGGAATAATACTGCAATCATCCACCAGATTATATCACAGTTGTGTACTTTTAGAACTGAAGGATGTATTTTTGCTGCAATTTTAGGAAACCGCATTCCGCTCTATTCTGTGACAGTACCTGAACGGGTAGCCAAACATTGGCTCGATTGGCTTATCTTTGTCTCCTGGACATTTGAGTGTGAAGTGGGTAGTCCCGGTGTAACCTCCAGTGGTGGCAAAGGCAAAGATGGTGAAGACCTGTAGAGGCAGACAAATATGTGAGGGTAAGAAATTTGAAACATTTGTCTCATGCTCCAAATAACCTATGCTGGCATTGTTTAAAAGGTAGTGTGGCGATTATTTGTCTTCATTCAATGAAAATAATGAATGCATTTCCTCCTGATTCAATTATGAATCATTACAGATATTACACTGTCCATCTGTCTCACCGTCATACAACTCTGATTTAAACATCATTCCCCCAAATGCACTTGCCTGTTCTTCACACATATTCTAGCTATGCCCCTTCTCATACATACAGAGCCTGAGAAGTGTAGTAAAAGCCTGTCAATAAGATCTGGTGCTATCAATTACCTTCAAGTGTCAGTTTATAAATGTTTAAATGAACTGCCAAGTGGAACAGTACTTGAATGGATCATTAAACTGATTTACATAGATGTGTAGCAGGGCAAAATATTTTAGCGCAGTTAACGCAACTTTGTTTACTTCCGGCGTGCGTTGACCCCTGAAACCGCATTCTGCAGCCAGTTAGATCCGAGAGACCCGAGGCGCTAGTTGAAGATGGAGAGCTTTTTGCATTGGAAGTAAAACAGAACAACTGTGCAGATGAATTTCTGCAAGTGTCAAACAGAAGGATGAGTGGTAAACTGTCCAATTTAGAACATCCCGGTAGCTGCCAAGCTACTTCCATCTCAACATCGACTCTGCAGAGGACCACCACTGTGTCCCTAAAAGACAGTGGTCAGAGCTGGTAGATGTGGCCCGGGAAAGGGAAGTTTGGGATCCCCTGCTGAAAATGTTGCCTCTGTGACCAGACAGATATTACGCAGTTGAAGATGCGATAATTGAAATATGTTTTATTTATAACAATAGGCGATGTGCAATGGTGTATGCCCAGAACAACTTTTTTTGTATCCTTGTAGACGGTCAAATGTAACCACTACCGTTGGTGCATATTCCTAAGGTAAGGACAATCCTAAAGTGGGTAAAATCATTTCCTGAATGGATAGTAACACATGCAAGAAATATGGACAGTTGAATGACTTCTCATCTCCGATTGCCTGGAAAGCAGATAGTGTTGCCTCATATACTCTAGAAATCCCACTAGCTATGAGGTGGAGAAATGCTTTCTGGAAAGAAAGTCTCAAATTATTAAAATTATAAATATCTAAAGCATAATGTAAATCGGTCATTCATTTTAAAATAATTTTATAAGAGGGTGCCCCCCACTTATAATGGTAGGGGAAACGCCGATCTTTCAGGTGTCTCTGGATGTCCACATTTCTCAGCTTCGTTCTAGGACCCGTTGGAGGAGTTTCCGCTCCGGGAACCAGTACTCCACCCAGCCTCCCACCCAACATTCCATAACTACCTCCTGTGGTCTGGGAGTGGCAGGACCGATATGAGATAGCAGCACCCAGTCACAAGGTTCTGACATTTAAGAAGGGCTGCTTGGGATTTATTTTTACACAAGTCTTACTTGATGCTTTTGTTTATGCTATATAACCTAGTTCCAAGAAAATAACGAGTACATGACTGATAAACACAATTTAAAGTGGTGCTTTTGCCCATCCATGTACATGTATGTGTGTTGGAGTTGGTGGTAACAATGTAAGACTAAAGGGATCCAAAAACAATGGGTAAGCCTACCTTCATGATGACCACCCGTGTGACACTGAAACACTTGTTACTGGCCAATGTCCACGTTAGCGGGCTGCTGTATATAAAGCAGTTTGACATTCAGTAGTATTAATTACAAACATTGTCCAGGAGCATCACAGCAGAACAGGGAGGCAGGCACAATAAAAATGCCACACTCAGACTATGGGAGAACTGAGTGGAAAGATTGGAATTAGCAAAGTTTAAAAACTTGGAAAACCAATGTTTGTTAAAAGGGGAATTTGAATGCTCACAGTGAAATCCTGCAGGTGTTGTGAAGCACCGTTGTATAATCTGCAAATCCACGACTTGAAACTGAAATGTACTATTCTCTTTAAAGCCACAAGACTCAATTGACAGAAACACATTAAAGTTTTTGTCTAAAAGGTCTATGGTTTTCCTGCTGCTCTTTTCCCCCCAGAAGATGTATTGTTATTGTCCAACAGGCTTGTGCTACAGAATACAGTTTGTAGTCCTAATGAGACACTGTAGAGCACTCAAGGTTTATAAGGTTTCCAGTCATGACAATTTCTATTGCTCCTCTGTAAAAGTTCCTAAGAGCTTGGTAGGGGATTTTAGCCTTTTCGTTTTCTCAGGAAATATTTGCTCCACCTCAGCGCCATTGATGTGGACAAGGGTGTGCCCCTTTGCCTCCTTTTTTTCTAGAATGAACAATCAGCTCCTTGGTTTTACAGACAGTAGGTTGTTCTTTGGGAATCTGAAGGATTTTTTTATTTGGTCTCAATGTTGCTTGAAATCAGGCCAATGAGGTTATCCCTCTAGTGTCGCGCCTAGAGGGATAACCTTATGGATCAGTTTGCGCTGCTACTCATTATCTTCTCCAAACTGAGGTCGTGCGTTCTACTACATTTGAAAGCAGAGAGGTTCTGCAGAATTATAAAAAACACTGTAGTAGTTACTGATTATGTACCCCAATCACAATCCCGCTTGAAATAATCCAACTCACTTTAAATGAGAAAAAGCAGAGCCACCAAACTACCCACTATGTTTCAGCAATAACAGTATTGGCACAATTCATTCTTAGAATTCTGACTCTTCTTTGCCCATAAGTACGGTGGCCCTGAAGTGCAAAGCAACACTACAAAGAATGAAACACTTTTACAAAGCTCGAGACAAATTAACATTTTATAAAACACATTTACAAGACGCTAAACACTTTTACCAATCCCGAAACAAATTTACAAATGACAGATTCTTCACGGAAAGGGAATGTACCACATACTGGTGACGGAAGTGTAGACTTGACATCATGCCACAAAACGGGCAAAACATCCCTCGGCCGCAGTCCATGTTCGGACGGTCACCATGAACGTCTTTGTCGCCATAAACTCCACAACCAATGACAATTCAAAAACACCGCGCTCAACACCTCCGTCACTTCCGGTATGTGGTACATTCCCTTTCCGTGAAGAATCTGTCATTTGTAAATTTGTTTCAGGATTGGTCAAAGTGTTTAACGTCTTGTTAATTTGTTTTCCAAAATGTTAATTTGTTTGCCAAAATGTTAATTTGTCTCGAGCTTTGTAAAAGTGTTTCATTCTTTGTAATGTTGCTTTGCACTTCAGGGCCACCGTACATAAGGGGAAAACAATAAACCACAAGGGGAACAAACGTGTACCTAAGAGTACATGTATCAAACAGACTAAATACAATAGCCATAACTAATAACTGTATTGATAAGTATTAATCAGGCTGATTAAACAATTATAACACATAGTCTTTAACTGCCAAAATGTGGACGCTATTTTGGATTAGCAGAGAACAGGTACAAGTACCGTAAACGTGACATTGGTGCTTAGCTAACAATTTGAAAGTCCAGGGGTTTTCAAACCATTCCGTGTCCCACATTCAGACCTTGTACAAACCAACAACAGCCCTCTCATTAATTTCAATGAATTCATGTTGGTGAGTGATAGTGAACCTGAGCATGCTTGATCCTCGAGAATTCAACAATTGGGGAAATTATGGGAATTGTTAGAAACATGTCCAAATGTAAACCAAAACTCAAATGTAGTTCCTCCATCAAGTATCCCGTGTCCAACATTATTGCTATATGCTATTATCCTAGCATAGAAAATACCTAAGCAAGGAAAAAAAAGGGAAAACTACTACTGAATTAGTACTAAATGATTCTCCTAAATCGATTTTTTTATGGATGGTGATATTGTGCTTGTTTTTCAATGCACAGGTGTTTACTGTTAATTAAATCTGTGTTTCTCCTGGTGGATCAAGTAAAAAATGTCCATTGAATGAACAATTTTGTTATCATTCTGCAAACTATAGAAATACACTTTTCCTTGTTTGACATAGAATGTATTAAGTGGATGTGACATATTGAGCAATACCATTTGATAGTCAGACAGCAGCCCCCCCCCATGGAGGAAAACTCTCCCGTACAACAGCAGATTACACGTGTTGTGCATGTCGACTACCAACAGGACGTGGCTGCTGCACAAACACGCCTTAAATACACAGCCCGGCCTGCTGTAAGAGAGCAGTGAATACAGTGGTCTGCATCAAACACAAATACAAAGCAGAACAACTGTTAGCTGTCACATTGGAGAGGGCTGCTTTTTTTTTAATTGAGTGATTATATGAAGACACACAATTCTCAACAGCTGCTATTGCACTACAGCTGATTTACAGGTGCACAGAGTCACACCTTGGCCCTCACCTTTGAACTATGTCAAAATGCATTTTTGGTTAGTAATATTCAAAGACGTCACAATAACTGGTCAATGGTTTCCAGTTTGTTCCAGTCCGTTGATGTTCCTAATAAAACGCACTGGGGAGTGTTTGGGTTAACATTTGCCTTGTAAATCCACCAGCTGTTGAATGATTGAACCAGGTCAAAGTCCAACACACCAACGAACAAAGCAGAAACAGAGGAGCCTGGTCAACTTATTAAACACGTTTTACACTTCAATTTCAGAACCAGAACATCTTGCAACCAACCGAACTGACCCTTTCGGTCTGGTAACGTTACCTGGGCCCAGCGCAGTGGACCACGGGGACATGACGAGGTTAAAATGAGAGGAATGCGGAGTAACGTTGGATATGCTCACTAAACACATCAGGCACATTTAAACACTTTCAAAATATTTTACTTCGCTTACCCATTCTAAGACACGGATAAAGCCAAGAGGTTCTTTCATCGGCCCCAGGTCCAGAGAAAATCCAGACGTCAACGTCTGAGGAGGACAGTCAAGGTGTGCAAAATTAAGTAACTTAACGTTATAATGACCAGTGCAGTTATAATATTACATTAGTTAGCCAGTTGTAAACTATGAAGCGTTCACATTACGACTCAACCAGTAAACGTTTGCTATCGCTACTGTTTGGTCCACTTTGGACTAACGGTGAACTGGCCCTGCCCTTGTTAGCCGACGCCTGCTAGCGACATGCTAACGCTAACTCATGTCAACCTGGGTATTCAGGCGACGTGGACTCACCTACCTGAACAGCGTCCATTGAGGCGTGCAACGACAGACGATAACGTTTCAAGGAAGTGTTTGTTTCTCTCCGGAAGTTTTGTTGTAGAGCGAAATTAAAGATACTTTATTAGCATCTGAATGGTAGTAAGCGATACAACGGCTACCGAATATCAGCTTGGAGCAACAAGCAGCCAGGGGACCGACAGGACGAGTGTCAAAGTCTGAGTAACTAAGCAGCTGTCAAACTGATCTTCTTCCGTTCATTACCTTTCAAAATAATGTCATTCAACTAAAGTCATCGACTTATTTGTTAATGTAGTTGCATTTCTACAAAATACGTAAATGAATAAAAACGTGTATGTGGATAGTGTGGTGGAATGAAGCACACCTGTAATGAAATAATTAAAGACATATAATAAATACATTTTCCAGCAGTAAGAGAGACGGTATGTAGGACTTTTTTTTACTGAAGTACAACTTTTATTGAATATATTACAATTATAAGTATTGCTATAAATATATTTTCTAGATCGAATAGAATAGAAGTACTTTATTCCAGGTAGCTCCTGACAATGTACAAACATAATATAAAAAACACACATTGAGAGTTCAGGCTGGGGGTGGAGAGATGGTAGGGGGGGGGGGGGGGGGGATGTGCAGAGGGCCAACATAGCCAGTAGTCAGGGGGGGGGGCTGTGCAAAGGCTAACATAGCCAGTAAACATGGCTCACTAGAAAACTGAGTTTTCCTAGTGAGGTAGCTTTGGTTGGTGGGTTGTGTTATTGTGCAGTTGTATGGCTCTGGGGATGAATGATTTATACAGTCTATCAGTCCTACATGGCAGCGAGCGCAGTCTCCTACTGATCAGACTCTTCTGTCGACTGATAGTGCTGTGGAGAGGATGGTTTCCATTGTCCATGATGGTGAGCAGTTTGGTGAGGGTCCTTTTGTCGGCGACTGAAGTGATGCATTCCAGTTCAGCACCAACCACAGAGCCAGCCTTCTTCACCAGCCTATCCAGACGCCCTGCATCCTTCTTCTTAGTGCTTCCTCCCCAGCACACCACCGCGTAGAAGAGGACGCTGGCGACAACAGACTGGTAAAACATCTGGAGGAGGAATCTTGTAGATTGCGTCAGTGTTGGCAGACCAATCCAGTTTATTGTCCAGGTCACCAGGATCTGACTTATATATTCTATTCAATATTTTTTTAAATGGGAAAATAGGTTGTTGCATCTTTATCACATATTAATGCAATTTACCTAGCAACCAGCACTACCTACAAGGTCCGGTCTGATTTATGTTCAATAAATCAAAAAATACAAATGAAATTGGCCTAACCTAACATGGAGAAGGTATTCAGGTACATCAGGCGCATGCAAACCTCATTCACACTGTGCCCTAGTGTAAATATTATTTACTGCATCGTGGGCGGAATAAACAATGAGTTCATCACGATCACTCAACGCAGCCAGTGAAGGCACAGGTGTTCTTAAAATCTTACATTGAACACAGTAACACTGGCGATCATTGTAGATATTGTGTATTATTGTATTGTTGCAGTAATAATGTGCAATATTTTGTGGACTTCGTAGTTGGTTGACTTGTACAAAAAACGATAAGGATAAGGATAAGAGGATACAAATTGACTGCACTGGTCTTAATAGTTACCTCGGTGTTATTAGAAAACATAATAATGGAAAAGTGAACAAGATTAATGAATAGAATCTGAGAATGTGGCGGTAATGCCCCCGAAAACTTTGTTTGCCACCGACATATTTAAAAAATAAAAATAAAAGTAAATTGTTCAAAATGACCACATTTCCGCTGGAGCCGAATGCAGCATTGTGGGTGGGGCACCCAGAGGTGCCCTCCTACTTTCCCCCCGCTGCCGCCATTTTACTGTGGTGTGTCTGCGGCAGTCAACGGACCCGGACGGGATCTTTCCTACATTATACAGCTTTTGAATATTTTGTTTCAACTGAAACGGGTAATTAACACTGTAAATGTTGTTACTAAAATATTTGTAGTTGTTACATTGTCGTGATAAAATAGGAAACCTAGTTCTTCGGGAAACAGCTGCCAGGTAGCGCGTTTTAGCTAACGTTAACTCAACAACAAGGTGGTTTACTTAGGCCTCTGCTATGTGGCGTTAGCTCTGAGCACAAACATCAAGTAGTAGCCAGGTTGGCGATACAATTTGACTCACGCTGTTGATTGTCTACCTGACGTCGGTCTATTTAAGCCAGCCTACGATATCTTCATATATTTTCTGATCTCCGTTCGGTAACGTTCGTGTCTTTCCGACACTGCAGGGAATTGTGCGTAACGTTAGTTGGTTCCAGCTAACGTTAACTTTGGGCTACTAATTTTGATTATCGAACAGTAAGTATCATTCTTTTCTTGGGTTTTAAGCATTCAACATACATTCAACCAAACAAGGCCTGTCACGTGTGTTATTTGGTGGCTCTGGTAGACGTTCTTAGCCTGTAACGACCGTTTAACACTCCTGGAGAAGTGTTTGTTGTAACGTTGCTTATTACGTAACGCTCGTATCTTTCCTTATTTCTTTATTTCAGTGGAAGTGCTATTATGTGTGTAGAGTGTAGTTTTCCCTATTCCCTAAGATGGAAGCCAGAGTTGTACTTAAGGCTGATCATCAGTGTCAAACTAAGGCCCCTATGTTCAGGAAAAATGAACAACCCAGGTCTAGACTCTCCAAATTCATGACGTTAATTGTTCCAAATTCTGGAATAACGTTAGATACTTAAAATGCATATCCATGGCTAAATAGACTAAAATCAATAAGTCTGTCCACCAGCGTGGACCCCCTTCAGAACTGAATTCTAGATCTCCCAGAAGTTGTGATTGGTAGCGTATCTGTCGCACTATACCATTGTGTAAAAACGTCCAACTGTATGTGTTCTGCTGTCTGTCTCTTAATAACGTCTTTTCAGTTCCCTGGGGAGTGTTTTTGATTGCTTTTGTAGGTTTAAAACCCTCCACATGGCCCTTTTGTGGGATGCCTGGATATGGATAGCTTGCCCCTCAGAGTACAGTGGCAGAAGATTTTTTTCTCTCTTCTTCTCAGCTTTGGTGAAAATCACTAGAGGCTTGAATATCCTGCCCATATTTTTCTACTGTCATCACCCAAATGTTACCAGGTGTGCAAAATATCACCAACAAGTCCAAGAAGAAGCTGGGGATTATTTTTCCACCTACCATCCATCCCCTTTTTGCCACGTCAGTTTGAGAATTTTTTGGATCCATTTTTGGTGCTTTTCTTTCCCCGTTATGCCCCACTATTTCCATCATTAGTCTCACCAATTAATAAAAAATAATAGAAAAAATCTCCAAAGGACTCTTGCATTCACCATCAGTAGTGTTTAGCAGTCTGGCTGAGATACAGATGTCTCAGAGTCTGAGAAAAGGGATGTCGTAGGAAGACAAGTGTCTCTGGGCGATCCATCCCCCCTTTTCCTCTTGTCTCACGGATCAAGTGTTCCTTCAGGACTCATTACCGCCACGAAGTCGCCTACCTGCAGTGTGCTCAAGAGGGAGACCGCTTCTAAGCCACCTCAGGTAAATGTGGCCCAGTAGTAAGAACCAAATCAACTTTGGCTATGGTTATGTTATTTTATTGTATAATTTACTCATCATCTTCATCGGAATAATCTGTATCAAATTTAAAAGATGAACATCTTAGTTTAAAGCGTTTTCCCAATCTTCAAAGTTGGCACATGGTCTATTTTATTGGAAATACACACCCTGTGACCCTCCTCGTTGTGACATATGAATTGTACAGAGAAAAAAAAAAAGTCAGTTAGTTGAACTAGAACAATAATGACACACAGTAAGTTGAAGCCTAAAAAGATTGTGTAGCATTATAATTCTTCTTTATTCCAGTACCTAACCCAAAGGTGCAAGTTAACGCTGGCCGTTATATATTGTATGAAAAAGTAATTGCATGTATTCTTCATGGGATCAGTTTAACATGTGCACAAGTGTTAGAATTGCCAGTGTAGTGCAGAAAAGCTTTGGTTTGTGATGTGTTGCGTTGCTGTGTTTGCCCTTCAGAGAACCAGCTGCTTGGTTAAAGGTTGTAACCTGATCTCTCCACTCAACACCCAGACCAGCATTACTATGACCAACCATGGAGACGACTGCTACTTCTTTTACTATTCCAATTGCACCAAAGTAAGCCATGATTAAGCACAAAGCTCTTGTATTCACATTTTGTAACCAGTTGTAAGTTAGAGCACGTTCTTACTGTTTCTTTCCCTTTGCAGGGAGACACCTGCCCATTCAGACACTGTGAGGCGGCTATGGGAAGTGAGATCGTCTGCAACCTCTGGCAGGAGGGACGGTGCTTCCGTACCGTCTGCAAGTTTCGCCACATGGAGATCACGGTATGTGTGAATTTATATACAGTGTCTGAAGAAAGTTTAGAAATACTGTCTTGACTGGTAATTAGTGATGGGTACAAAATATCTCCCAGAGCCAGGAGGTCCACTATCAAACTGCAAACCTGTCACACTACCATCAGCTATCAATAAGCGTCCTTTGTTATTTAGAGTGCATTCTGATCAAGCTTTTTTACCATATCATAGAAACAATAAGATCTCACCATCCACTTTATTAGGTACACCTTGCTAGTAACAATTTGGACCCCCTTTTGCCTTCGGAACTGCCATTAATGTTTTGTGGCAAACATTGACAACAACATATTGACATGAAAGCATCCCGCAGTTGCTGCAGATTCTAAATGATGTGGTGGAACGGGAGAGGTGCTTTATTGGATTGAGATGTGGTGACTTGAGGCTTTTGCAGTTCATTGAACTCATTGTCCTGTTCAAGAAACCCGTTTGAGAATATGAGTTTTCCCTTATAAAGAGATGGACATGGTAGGCAACAATACAATGCAGCATTTGATCAATGCTCAACTTGAGCTATTGGGCCCAAAGTGTGCCAAGAAAATTTCCCCCACACCATTTATACCACCAGCCTGAACCATTGATACAACGCAGGATGGATTCATGCTTTCATGTTTTTTACCCTGCATTCTGACCCGACCATCTGAATCTCTCAGCTGAAATGGAGACTCATCAGACCAGGAAATGATTTTCCAATCTTTTATCACCCAGTTTTGGTGAGCCTGTGTGAATTATAGTCTGTTTTCTTTTGTTAGCGGACGGGAGTGGCTCGTTTTTGTTGTGTGAATTACACAAACGTTGCAATCTCAAACGGTGTTGTGGTGCTCTCTTTGAACTTCAGCAAGTTGTCTTGACCACTTCTACATGCCTAAAGGCATTGCCTTGTGATTGGCCGATTAGCCATTTGAACAGGTGTACCTAAATAAAGTGGCCGGTAATGGACACTGAGCCAATGAAGACGTCACCAGCCTGTCTCTTCCATTCGTGCTTTAACAAGTTTATTGTTTATCTCTTTTATCAACAGAAAAACAGAAAGGAGATATGTTGTTACTGGGAGAACCAGCCTGCTGGCTGCCAGAAGCCTCACTGTGCCTTCTTCCATGAAAGGCCCCGCTGCATTGACGGCACCTTTGTCCCCCCGGATAAAAGTGAGAGGACTTTTCATTATCAACACACCAAATGTACCCTACATTAAAATTCACATGTAAAAATCAATTGGATTATCAATGTAATTCTGTCAGGTCTGAACAAGACTGAGGAACAGCCACACGAGGAACCAGCCCCCCCGGCCGCTGCCTCTCTTTCCACCGCAACCAACCCACAACTCCGAGGCGTCAAGACAGAAACTCAGGAGCCGGTGCCGAGTCCCACCCACCCACCCGTGGTGATTAATCCAGCAGACGATGACGAGGATGAAGATGGTGAGCTGGATTTGATCCCCAAATTCACAAAATGTTAAGACGGGTATTCTCCTTGCCATCTTTCCCACTCACTTGTCTTTATGTTTCCAGACCAGTTCTCAGAGGAGGGAGAGGACGGAAAAGTTGGCCTTTCTCCTAGGAAACCACCCAAATCAGGTTGGACTGTGCTCACAGATAACACTAGGGTGGTTGATTTGTGTTCCAGCTGGTACCATTGTGTTTTTGATGGGCGTTGGGTGTCTCGGCAGATGACTCTTTAAGCTTTGGAGTGAGCACCCTGGAGGAGATTCGGCTGAGAAAGGCCCTGAAAGCCAGCATGAAGAGAGCGGGTTACCCCATGCAGAGTCCTGACACCCAAGCCAATGGAGAGAAAGAAAACATCCAATCATTGTTTGGACCTACCCTCTACCAGGCAGGAGACGGTAATACAAAAAGCCTCCCAGCTCTACTTGTATTAGAAATGAATCTAGATAACCTTCATTCTAGCCTCATATATTGCCTTATGCACTTCTTGGCTCTCTGTCTCATCAGATGAGGAGATTAAAGATGCTCAGATATTTGGTCTGTATATTCCCCTGAGGAAAAACTGTAGAATATTGTTTTTGTTGAAGTGCCTAAACTAATTATCTAGATTATCATATAGGACAGTAACCGTTACTTCTGATCCTAAAGAAGACTATAATCCGTTTTTTCCTGTTTTACTCTAGCCCCATTCGATTTTGAGGAAACTGGTAGACCAAGAGGCAGTTTGGCTGAAAGACTTGGAAGGAAGATGCCCAACACTGGTAAGTTTTCACTCATTTTTACCTATTGTTCACCTAGTGCTCGTAATGATTGCACAGCTCACAGATTGTGGTCCCTGTAGATGTGAAATTTGGAGGGGTTGTCCCACTAAAAAGGGGTCTGTCTGGGCGTCTGGGCCGGATTATGGATGAGCCCCTCCAGGCTCCTCAGAAAGGTGAGTGTCAGGACACAACAGCCTTCATCAGCAGCAACTATCTGTATAAACCAGGGCTGCAACAACGAAATTATGAAATCGATGATTAAAAGTGTTGGCAATAAATTTAATTATCGTTTCGTTGTGTCGCGCAATTATTACGGCATTCAATGAGTGCCGCTGATGTGCATGTGTAGCGTAGAGAACAAGTTCTGACGTTGAAACAAATCCTGTTCAATTTTCTGATTTGTATTTTTTATAAATCATGTTCAAAGAGCAACCTGTACTTTCTGAAGTGTTTTTGCAATGTAAATTTGTTCTGTTTTAGAATGATGGTTGGAAGCTTTTTAATGCTGTTAATGCCTGCCCTGTACTTTGAATTCACCCTGGTGTCTCTAGTCTCTAGTCTAGTATAAAACCCTTTTCTTTCTTTCAGCTTTGAAGCCTATTAAGGACCGACTTGGCTTGGCTGTATCTGTTGCTCCCACTTCCCCTCAACCAGGTAAGAAAGAGTATTTTTTATAGTGTTTCCTCTAGGATAACAGCTTTTTGGGGTGGAGGGTTCTGACATTTTGCACTAACCACTCTCTGTCCGCTGATGGGAGTGACACCCCCACCCCCCCCCCCCCCCTCTCCAATATGATTGTAGGGAAACACTCATTTCTTCTGGAAAAACGTTGCTTATGCATGTTGACTAATATATAGTCTACTGTTCTTCACAGCTGACACTGACAGGGAGCCAAAGAAAGCTCCCAAGCAGATTCGCATCAAAACCTTGGAGGAGATCAGGCAGGAGAAAGCTGCAAGGTCTCCGTCTCAGGGCCTAAAAGGGAGTCCTTCAGCCGCGAGCCCAGAAAGCAACACATCCAAAACCACCACCGGTGTCAAGCGAGCCATCACTATCAGAGATGACTCCATCAACCACACAAAGACCTTCTTGGAGGGCCTTTGTGCCAAGAAGAAAAGGCAAGAGGGACAGGATCCCAAGCCTAAGAGGAGCCAGGCAGAAACTAACACACCGCAGGATACAAACGTGGGGCAGCTCAGAGTAAAAACTCTGGAGGAGATCCGCAGGGAGAAGGCAGCAAAGATCCAGGCTCGGCAGACCCTGGACTGTGAAAACAAGAAGAGCTCTGATACCGAGGAGAGCCCTGCAAAGAAACCTCACCTGCTGCATGTCAAACCCAATTCCCCAAGTGAGATGTCCTTTGTCATACTCTTGTTCCCTCTGTGTTGACACATGTCTCTCAGGTTGAATAACGTTTGGAATTTTCATTTAAATGCCATGTTTTTGAACCTCTACCATGATTTTGTGTTGTATTCAGCAGGCAACGCCACAACAGAGAAGAGTGCTGAAGTGACGGAGAAGCCGAGGAAAGCTGCAGCTGCCCCTGAGGTAACATTTGCTGCAGTACTGCCTCGCCTTGTTATTGTGTTGACTCAACCTGATGCTAACATTCCTATATCTTTTTCATAGACAAGTGCGGCCCCCAGTAACAATGTCAAGGTCAAGACCTTTGAGGAGATCATGTTGGAGAAACGCCTCCGCAAGCAAGAAATGGAGGACCGGGCCAGAGACTGTGCAGAAGCAGAACCTGCTCAGAAACACGGCAATGAAGGAACCTTCAGGCGGAAGGCTCCCACTAAAGTCCGTCTGATGAGCCCAGGCTCTTCATCACCTTCCTCCACCACTGTGGCCCATGACGTTACCGTTTCCACCCAGAAGCTCCCCGTTGGTAAACCCATCTCCCTCAGGCTCAAGGCTGCTTCCTCTCTGAGCACCACGACTCGAGGTGCCAGAGGTGCTGCCGTCAACGCTGCTCCCTCAGTCCCCGTAAAGCAGCCCTCCCCTCCACCGGAGGCCGAGTCAGACTCACAGAGTCCTGGCCGGTCCAGGGAGGTCCCAGACAAAAACACAAGGAGTTCTACTGCTCTGTCACCATCCAAGCAGGACGGAGCAGCTCCTCGGGGCCCTGCTGCAGAGGGCCGCACTTCTGATAAGACACTGAACCGTAACCAGAAGACCTCCCCAGAGCACACCGCCGAGGCCAAAGGTGGTGCACCTTTAAATGCCATGCTCCGCCACGTTTGTTTGTAGATTTTGTACTGTTTTCACAGGGCACTATGTTCATCACTCAAACTGTGCCTCCTTTTCAGTGAGGCCCAAGCTCAACGTGAAGCCTTCAGTCGTGAAGCCTGCGGTGCAGATGAAACCCGGTCAGAAGAGAAGGGGAGCAGAGCGCTCTGCTGTCGCTGCTGTAAAACCTCTGAGCAGCACCTCCACGGTGCAGCAGGAGCCAGCATGCAGAGGCAGACGGGTAGGACCTTATTCTGACTGGCTGCAGCTTGTGCCTGGACCTTTACAAATGTATCTTAAATCAATTTGATTTGTTTTGCGTTTTTATTTACAATACTACATATAATACAATTTACAATAAATATTTTTTTTTTCTTTTTTTTTTACATATTTCCACTCACCCCGTCCTAACCTTTTTAACACGTTGAATCCAGGTCTTTTATTCTGCTAACCCATCCTTGTCATGTAATCTTAAATGTACAAAATGATCTAAATCTGAACCATCCAATGCTTTCCCTGACCTCTGATAACCTCTTTTCCATTGTTAGGAGTTCCCGTCCGCCATAGCAGAGGCTCAGCTGAGCGCTGCTGTTCCTCGGAGTCCCAGCACCCCGATGGACTCGGGCTCCAGCTGCAGCCCCCTGACCGAGGACCTACAGACCGTCCCCGTCTTCAAACAGAGTCAGAGACAAGACACCAAGCAGAGCGCCATAGTTGCTGCAACCGAGGCCTGCACAGTCCCAGAAAGGTAGCGAGCAGTGTGAAGTCCTCCCAGATAGCGCTCCCAAAAATGCACACATTGATTAATCAAAGAGATAAATCTGTTATTACAAATGTGCCCACACAACTGTCCACTTCTCTTAAGCCTACTTTATGCTTCTGCTTTTTCAGAGGAACGCAAGGACACCCATGTGTGTGTCACCTAGTTTTTCTAGACTAGCGTCAAAAGCTACGCAAGCCTCACGCGGCCCGCAAGGCTGTGATTGGTCTGCTAACTACATCCTTTCCGGAATCTTACATTTCTGGTTTCGTAGCATAATACCGCCATTATTAATTATTAAAATGAAGATTTTTTTTACGAGAGAATGGATCAGATTGAAGAGCTTTGGTCCCAATGATTCCGTAAATTTGACCACCACAACCCGTCATTGGCAGACTATAAGGACGCGTGGATGGCCTCTAATTCATAGAGGGAGATCGCCGCAATCGTCGGTTTTCCGATCGAGGGGTGAACAAAGTTGTGGCGGACAATACGGGACAAATATGTCCGTGAAAAAAAGTCGTTGAAAAGCAGCAGTGGCGATGCACAGGGCAAAAAGGTCTCTGATGATAATTAAACAAACAAACCAACAACTTCCACACAAAAGTGTCACTCTCTAGGTCGTCTTTAACAAAAACGTTACTCCACCTATTGTTATGGCAGTGAATTGCTTTGCAACACGCAAACGCAGTTGCAGAACCATATACCAGCCTTTACTCACCTTTAAAGGTGTATTTTTAGTTCTAAAAACATGTTGTAGAAAAAATGAGCGGGTCCCAGTAGCAGTCGACTGAAGTTGTTGTGATGTGTTTTTTTTCCCTAAATGAATAACACTGCTCTCTACACCCTAGCCCGGTCACAAAGACACCCACTCAGGCCAAGTCCCGTAGACTGAGCATAGCAGCGCCCCGCACCGCCTCCACCTCGGCCATGGATGACTTTGAGGAACTTATCAACCAGTTCACCGAGGACCACCTGGAGGGCGATGTGGACCCCGGCATCGAAGAGGACGACCTGCTGCAGGAACTATCAGAGATGATTGACAGCTGAGGGGCCCATCGAGCCCTGCCCCAACTTGTCTCCCACCACATGGTGGTGGCCAAGTGAAGAAGAAACAAAAAGGTCTTTTAAGCTTTCGTTAAAGCTATTCGTTTTTACTTTGCGTTTCAGGCATATTCTCTCCCTTAGATTATCGCTTCATCATGATGTTTATTTACACTGTCAGACCTTTCGGGTCAGGAGAAAAAGAGAAAGTGGAAAAGAAGCGTTGGTGCT
This sequence comes from Pungitius pungitius, assembly GCF_949316345.1. Classification (NCBI taxonomy): domain Eukaryota; kingdom Metazoa; phylum Chordata; class Actinopteri; order Perciformes; family Gasterosteidae; genus Pungitius; species Pungitius pungitius. The sequence continues at coordinate 9,676,586 of NC_084907.1, forward strand.
GGGGGATGATGAAAGTGTCATCACTTTAGCAGGAGTCCTTGCCGTCCTATCCGTGTACTGTGTATGCAAAGAGAGGAGCCAGCTGAGAACCGAAATAATGACGTATACTTATAATAATGATCATCATGCACTTCCAGCGCCCCCTAACTTCTTATCTTTTAGATTTTCTATATCTGTGACTGTTGCCCAGTTAGTCCCCACATTATGAGTTTTAATGTAATAATGAGCCAGTCAGCGCCTGAGGGGGAGTTCACCCCTCGTGGTGCTGGCGGGAAGGTTCTATCCGTCAGGTGTATGCGTCTGACCCAAACTAATGGAGGGCAGCTTCTGCGCCTTACTGTTTTTAAAATGTGTATTTTAGGTTTTTAACCAGTGAGGGATAAGAAAGTGTGTGTGTGTGTACTCTGGGCTTTGTTAACCTACACCTCAGGTACCTTTCCTAGTGTGATTTACAAACACTGTTTGAACTCAACAACGCCCCCTCTCTTTTGTGTAATTGGTAATGAATGTGATCTGAGAATAGATCAACTCATTGTTTCGACTTTATACGTGTTGGCTGTGTCATGACCTCTTTTCCCAAGCTTACTGTTTAAAGTCACTTGTACATATTACTGTGTAATAAAAAGTGCTTTTAATGACCAGCTGGATGAAGAACTGACTGTTGATTTGAGCTATTTTTCAGCCAGAACTTAATTCCAGGTATTTGGTTACCTTCACATGTTGAGAACTGTTAACTCAAACAAACTGGTGATTCCACGAGGGGGAGACTGTTAAGAACCATTAACTGCATTGAAATTCCTACAGAACTCAAGGAAGTCAGTTAAAAGCTCAATAGGAAATAAAGACTTAATTGAACAAACTTTTCAAAGAAATATCTTCTCAAATATTAGGGTGACTAGGAAATAACAGGAAATTGTTACTTCTGTACGTTGAAATGGCATGTGGTCACTTTCAAGTCCTTATGTGGTACAGGACACATGGCAGCTACTGTTAAAAGTAAAAAGTATTCAATCCCCACCATTTGAAAACTTACATGTTGATGTGACAAAAGTGCAGTGCTGTCCCGTTCATATTTACAACATTTAAAGCCTGCACAGACTCAAACCCAGAGACCTATCGATGATGAAAAATGACAAGTATAAATGTGTAAATATATAAATACAGGAATAAATAAATACGTAAGTAAATAAAAAAAAAGATGTGAAGATAAATAAATGTATGAATAAATAAATGCTAAAATAAATATGAAAATAAGTAAATGAATGTAACCATAAATAAAAGTTGATAATAAAATAGGTCGCTAACATAAACATGTTAGCATTTGGCTACATGGTGTTTTCAAACCATTTCAAATCGATTGCGATCGTTCGCAAACAATTTAGAGAAGAACGTTAAGAAAGACACGCTTCAGTTTCTGCTGGATAAAGTGACAGAGGACTTGTCTCGGCTCAATAAATGCATGGAACCACAGGAGCGACCGATGGACGTGCATGGTATAATTTTTTTCTCCTTTGGGGGCAACATGGCGCAGCTGCAGTACAAGGTAATAATGTCTACAAGTGTTTTTTCTCGTTTTATTAACTATCTTTTAAAAGTAGCTTCATAGCGTTTTGCGAATATAAATTGCATGTAAAATGGATATGGGCAAATGTATTTAGGCAGCAGGTTCAAGTTAAAGCGCTAGTTATATTTAATTTATTTCCACAGCACATAGCTGGGTTCAGATTAACACAGTCTCTTAAAATTATCTCAATTTTAAACTGCAGTTCACGACAGATCAAAGTCGACAAGTGATCAACGTGTTCTGTTTGTATTGTGAGGTCACATTGCTTTGTTGTCTCTTCTGACTTTTGTCTTGCTGTTTTGGATGACCAGATTCCACAACCTATAAACTCCATTAGAGGAACACGATTTGGATGAAACTGGGACTAAAATTATGCATCAACATCCCAACACTGGATACCAAATGGAGGTTGGGCCAATGCACGACGCACACGTATACAAGGTAAGTGACAGTTGTCATTATTTGTTTGGTTATTTATTTGTCCACAGATTCTGATCATATATAAATATATAACGGCGTACTTGATCTCTTCTACTCCATCTTTACCTTGAGGGAGAAGGCCTTCTCAACCTGACAACAAAACTCATCTCTATGCTGCACTGGTGCTTTGTTCCCCACGTACAGAAACACCTTCAGATTATCCAGGATGGATGGACCAGCTGCTACTGCGTACCGAGGGAAACCAGTCCCACCGAGGGAAACCAGTCCCACTGAGCACCGAGGGAAACCAGTCCACCCCACAACTGTGGAGTTTCCAAGAAAACGAGGCACAGCAGGACCCAGTACAGGTGTAAATTAATTCAGTCATTTTATTTTTACTATGACCTTACTTTCCTTTATGGGACAATGTCAACACGAACCGTATCTCATGTTACACTAAGTTTTTAATAATATCGGGAAGGTTCATTTCAAAGTGCACATATCAGAAGCATGATGTAACTAACAGAGAGGCCTATACATTTTTAGTCTGCATATCATGGGCACTTGCTAAAAAATTGTGATCAAACAAGTGTTTTAGGAAGATGATTATCCATCATAGCGCTCTCTGTTCCCTATATATTAACTCATCGGCTCACTGGGATTGTAATCCATCTCTTTCTGATGCCATAGCTGTTCATATTCATCCAGAATCCAATGAACCTCTAAAACCAGTGATATTTACAATACTATTCTAAAATATAAATAACTAACAGAGGTGACTGTACTTAAGTAGAAATGTTGGGTATCTATACTTAAATTGAGTATTTATTTTTCAGACGACTTTTTACTTCTACTCCTTACATTTTCGCGCAAATATCTGTACTTTCTACTTCTTACATTTAAAAAATCGCCTCGTTACTCCTATTTCATTTCGGAAGGTTTTCCGGCTTGTCACTGTTCAAAAACACAGAAAAAAACTGCGCCGCGGTACAAGTTGATCTCAGTTGGTATTTAGCGACATGAACCCGCCTCCTCCTCATGCAAAGTCCATGTAACGTTAAATGAGTCTTCATGACCATGGGTCTGTCTTACATGTTTTTTCTAACTTTATTGATAATCTGGGACAACACAGCAACCTGCAAGTAGCGCAGCGTCTTCAATAAAGCGGCGTATGTCTTAATTCGAGGCTTTAGAAATGATCACTAAGGGATTCTGTATTTGTTCAATATTTTGATAACCGACCGCTCCCCATCATTATAAAAGCGATGCCCCCCCCCCCCCCCCCATGAAGTAGTAAACCATGGGGAGACACTGTAGTCTAATCAATGGGAACAAGGTGTGTGTCCTCTGACTCGTGTCATTTAGCTGTCTCTGGAACATGTTCTTTTCTGTGTTTAAGTCATACAGCATGTGGGTTGATACGTGTGTCCCTCTGTTGTTGTAGCGTCGCCTCTCTGAATGTCGCCATGTTTTCATCATTCGGCAGGTCACGTGTTCTGAAGGCACCTTCCTATCGTGTTGTAACGGACTGACGGACTGTTTGTTCTTAATGGACATTTTTTTCCCTTTCAATACTTTTACTTTTTTACTCTAAGTAGTTTTAAAACCAGTACTTTTATACTTTTACTTAAGTAAAAAGCTTGAGCTGATACTTCCACTTCTACAAAAGTATTTTCAAAACCTAGTATCTATACTTCTACTTGAGTAATGAATGTGAATACTTTTGACACCTCTGATAACTAACTGAAAATGACTCAGCTCTGTAGAAATGTTGACCAAACTTTTGGATGAACAGACCCTTTAACCTGAACTCTTTTAACTGCAGGTCCACATGGAGGTTGGAGTTGAACGGACCGTGTGGTCATCGTCAGCCTGGTGTTCTGGTTCCTGAAGTTCGGCTGCAACCCTGAAAGTCCCCGGTCCAATGTGTTGGATGTCTTTGTACAAACTGTGTGCTTAATATCAGACATGCTCCAGTAAATGCCTGTGTCACCAGCTGCATGATTCAGGGAGAAGTTAAATAAATGCTTTTATTAAGAATAGATCTGAAATCAGTATTGAATTACATTCTTATTCCCCCCCCCACTACGCTACAGCGGCTCATGTGCCTCTTCAAGCGCGTTCCTGGTTTCAAAACTCTGCCAATCACTCCTAACATATTGTCGAAGGATCGCAGCATCATTAAATTAATTCAAAACTAGAAGAAGAGGCGTATTCTGCCCGGCTGTACGCTCTCGTTTAACTTCCGCTTAGTTCATGTCCAATACAGTCTGTTAATGTACAAATGTCAGCTGTCTATTACGGAATCTTACAGACACAAACCACACTGATGGCATAAAGAAGAGTTAAAGCCCCGTTATTATTGGACATGGCTACAATCTGATCACCATGCTGCCGACAAGCCCAAGTTGTATTGGGTGCTCGCTCCTTTTGCTTGACGCACGCTCCTGATCTTGAATCTAGAATCGATTGCTCTTCCTTGAGATCCCGGATGTTGTGGTTGAATTATTTGCTGTTGAATTTTTTGCGGTTGAATATTTTAATGTTGAATTATTTGCAGGTTTAATTTTGCAGTATTTTTACGTTGAAAAACATTCAGATACATAATTTCAATGCATAAATATTCAGTGCTAGAAATTCAATCACCTTTTTCTTTCAAAACCTAATGACACAGATTTACTTCCATGTGAAGAGGAGAAGCTGTAATCAGTAAAGACAATAAGAACGTTGCAGAGGAAACTTGTTGGCTGAATAAATCCTCGCACACCTTACAGGAAGGTGATTGGATGCCCTGCATGTATAAATAAATCACTCTTCACGGCGATAGTTATTTAATCTCCACAAGGGAAGACTGCAGACAACCCCCACTCACTGGGTGCCAGGTGTGACGTCATGTGGCCGCAGAGGCGAAATTGGTTGGTTTGCGGTTCTCGGTGCTGCAAAAGAATAAAGCAGTGAACGCTACCTAACAGCTTAATACAATGTTAGTGTGTTGGCCTTGATCAACGCTGCCTACACCTTAAAAAGGGACTCACTGTTCCCAAGCTGCTCAGCCACATCCCACCCGAGTGCTGGGATCGATTGCTTTTGTCTCGCTTCTCTATTTGACCAATCCTGCTCAAGAATGAGGTTCGGACCGCCTATCATTTACATAAGGACACAGAAATACAGGCATAAATGAAGAAATACATGAATGTAGAAATAAAATAAATGTAGAAATACAGAAATGTAGAAATTTATTTATTTAATTATGTTCTGATCAGGTGTAAACTTATACACAGTGGGGGGGGGGGGGCATTGGGGATGGGCCGGTGTCAGACTCCACAGTGCTGTGTGGCCTCCTGTCCGGTAGGAGGCGTCCCGGGGACCATGCACGCTACTACTTCCGGGTCGGTGGATGTAAACACAAGGACGTTCCGCCTCCTGGAGACAGCGGACAGAAAACATGACCAAACTGGAGGTGCTCAGCGCGTTTCTGAACGAGAGGCTGACCGCGGCCGCGGAGGAGATCTTCCGCGCCGTGAAAGGCACGGTGGCGGAGTACCAGAGCGAGATCCTGCGCTCCAAGGAGGAGAACGAGCGGCTCAAGCGGCTCCTGAACGTGGCGGTGCAGCGGCTCCTGTTGCAGCCAGGTGAGGACCGGTGCGCGAGAACTGCTACTGGTTGTTTTAATGAACTTCTTTATCTTCGCGAACGTTGGACCAATGTGTGGTGGGCGTGGCCTTACGGGACCCATATCGAATAACCGTGAGATGCACATTCGATCGATCGCTTCGCTTTCACGTTGTTGTTTTTTTAACGGTGTCTTTCGACACACAACAAACGTAATCGTTGACTTCACATCCACTAATCAGTGTGACGGCTGGCCGTCAGTGACGCTCCGTTAGCTCAGCACGGGATGTCACCGGTGTTACACCCCTACTGGTTTTTACACCTACTGGTTTCCCTACGCGTGCGTGTTTGTGTTTACCCGACAGCAGCAGATGTGTCTGCGTCTGTTTCCTGATTCGTCACACATTCACAAACATATTGCTGAAAATCTACAAAACGCATCACAAATCCATTGCAGCTTACATGATTGTATAAGTGAGCACTACATCACAACCACGTGTGAAAACATTTATTTAAGAAAATATATTTTAAAAACGATCGGAACATTTACAATTCGAACCTTGTGGGTCAAAACATCCTAAAGCCAACAAGCCCACTGCTCTATGGGGCGCCGTTTTTGTAAAATGCAGTTTTCATACATTTAGCGTTATCATATGAATATGAATATTCACATGTCACTTTTTCAAACATTTAGAGACAAAATCGTTTAAATACATGCAACAACTTTTCCAAGTACAATGTTTGGCAGTAACACAAAGTTGTTAAATAATAAATGTTAAATGTAAATGTTAAATATAAATGTAAATGTTAAATATAAATCTAAATTTTATATGTTAAATCTAAATGTTAAATCTAAATGTTGAGTTTAAATCTCAGACATGACGACTGACAATTACAATACTAACGATAATTCATGCAGCAAGCCAAGATGGAAGTCCGTATGAATTAGCTCTTGTTATAGAGCCAGGTTGCTGTGCAACGGCCGCAGATGGTCCGATCGACGGGGGCCGAACCAGTGAAATCTCGTGAATGAAGTTCTCAAATTACATTTTATTACCGACCAGGATTTGGGTTTAATCATATGGTGTATTAATCTACTGCGTTGTTTATTCTCAGATCCAGTGCTCAACATGCAGTCTGTGGTTCCACTGGCTTTGCACTGGCAAACCACCGCATGTTTTCTTTAGAGAGACTTTATTTTGTTTTTCAATGATTTATTTATTGTGACTGTAAAAACGTTATTTATTTAATAAAATGTAATTTGAGAACTTCATTCACGAGATTTGATTCCTAATAGAATCTTTGCAATGTTAATTGGGTGACAATTAAGAATCAATATATTTGTCTCGAAGTGTTCTAGGACACGCCCAGTGCAACCAGTAGTTTCAGATCGCCCACACCAGAAGGTTTCCTCCATAACGATGTATCACATTTATAAATAAATAAGACCAATTTCTCAGGTGTTCAAGGGCTGGCCTGTGGCGCAGTGTATAGAGTTCATCTCTTACAGGCAATTAGGTGTTTTGCGCCTTGGGGTTCGAATCCCGATCGTTCCGATATTTTTTTTAATGTATTTTCTTAAATAAATGTTTTCATACGCTGTGATGTAGTGCTCACTTATACAATCGTGGACGCTGCAATGGATTTGTGATGCGTTTTGTAGATTTTCCGCAATATGTTTGTGAATGTGTGACGAATCAGGAAACCGACGCAGACACATCTGCTGCTGTCGGGTAAATACAAACACGGACGCGTAGGGAAACCAGTAGGTGTAACAACCAGTAGGGGTGTAACATTATTACCGGAGCGGCGGCCATGACATGACCGTGTGCTCTAACACTCGGACGCTCAGCACGCGTCATACATTATATTATGTTCTATTATAATATGTTCGACTACGAGCCATTCCAAACTATAACGAGACATCAGAGGATCTGATGACCTCACGTTTCAGAGGGAGAACGTTTGGGAGCCGAGCACTAATTTGAATTTTGATTTGGCAAAACCTACTCATGTGCGTTTGTCTCCATATTGTAGTTTTATCAAAGGTCTCTTAACGCTGCATGTAAATCGGACTTTGAGGGGAGGTTTACCAGCAACAGCAAAGCAGAGTGACCGAAGGTGTTTCATGTCTTTCAGAGCCTCTCTCTGTCGAGCCCCAGGAGGATGCTCAGCCCCGTCAGACGGAGGGCAGCCGCAGCGTGGAGCTGCTGCCGCAGGTCAAAGAGGAGCCAAAGCTCGGGGACTGTCCCACTGATTGTTCACGGGAAGCCAGCGCCGCAGAGCAAGGAAGCTGTAGTCGCCTGGGGCCGCCGCTCAGGTCCCATCCTTCTCCGGCACCAACCGCTCGCGGCGTCCAGAATGTGTCCCCGGCTCCACTGGCCTCTCAGGGGGTGAAGTCCGAGGGCGACGGGGAGGCCGGCGGCTCGCCGCCCTCCGTGACCGTTCACTCAAACTGCAGAGCGGCTCAGGGCGATTCACGAGCCGCCGCGAATAGCCACAGGACAGCTAGAGGCTTCCTGCGCTCAAGCGGCAAGCAGAGCGCGCACGTACTGCAGATCAAAAGCGTCCGATCCGTGAAGCCGCTGCCCACGCGCTCCTCTCACCCGAGCCAGAGCATGCAGAGGTGGCACAGCTGCAAGGAGTGCGGGAAGGGCTTCAGCTTCGCCTGCCAGCTGGAGGTGCACATGCGCTGGCACACAAAGGAGAAGCCGTACAGCTGTGCCGTGTGCCGGAAGAGCTTCACCACGGTCAGCATGCTCAAGAGGCACCACCGCATCCATACGGGGGAGAAGCCCTTCCGCTGCCACGTCTGTGGCAAATGTTTCAACCAGTCGGCGCACCTCAACACCCACTTCAGGTTGCACACCAGAGAGAGGGCTGGCTGGGGCCGAGCGCCACTCCCCAAATGAACAGAGACAGGAGACTAACCAACATGTGTAAACTCTTAGAGGCCAAATGTCACCTGCAAACAGTGTACAATAAATGTGTGTGTGACAGTGTGTCTTATCCCTTGTGCAATAAAGTGTGGTACATCACGATTACTCTCCAATGATTGTGCTGTGGGACACTCTCAAAGGAATTCAAGGCAACGTTTGAGACACTTTTAAGCTGCAGCTTATACTGTATATCGTAGATACCGTAGATGCTGCCATGACAATTAGCCAGTGTAGGTTACTTAGAAAAACCACAGGGTAATTATAATGAAACTTATCACTGCACTGCACAAAGCTTTATAATGGGTCAGCAGTCTCTGTGGCCCTTCTCACAACAAACATTTTGGCTGTTCTTAGCAGGAGAACAGAGTGATCGCAATCCTCATAGGTGTATATATATATATATATATACCTTTTATAGGAGTGGTATGCAATGTGTCTAGCACTATCTACCGATAATAGCAGTGGTATGTGATTAGGAAGACACTTAGCGGTATCCTGTTGCTAGGAGTGGTATGCGATGCCCTATATACCGATCTCTGACGCTGCTCCTGTTCCAAAGACATGTACTGTTTGCATATTACTATATGTTCATGGCTTTAATTGGCAGAGAGAGAATGCTATACATTCCAGGTGGGGGCACTTATGGTAAATGGATTGTCTCGCTCCTTTAGCTCGACACACGCTCCTGATCTTGAATCTAGAATCGATTGCTCCACCTTAGTGTCCCGGATGTTGGTGTTGGCTGAATTTTTTGGGTTGAATATTGTAACCGTCATTTTCTTTTGCGGCTGAATATTTGAACTGATTTTTTTTGTGTTTTAATGTTGAAAAACATTCAGGTACATCATTTCAATGCATAAATATTCAGTGCTAGAAATTAAATCACCTTTTTATTTCAACCCCCGATGGCACAGATTAACTTCTATAGTAACTCCCTTCCGCATTGTGAACTACACAAACGACGGGTTGATTTTAGCGCCATACGAGCAGCGCACGGCCCAACACCAAGATGTTGCGCCTGCCCACATCCCCCGTCTGGGGCTGAGACTCAACGCCAGGGAAAGCGTGCTGTCCCCAGTGCACTGGACCACCTTCCTGGGCGTTATTTGGGATTCGACCATGACGCGGGCACATCCGTCTCCCGCTCGAGTAGTTTCAACCCTACCTGCAGTCAAGCTAGGCCAGCCACCCACTGCGAAACAGTTTCTGAGACTGCTAGGTCTCCTGGCAGCGGCATACGTGATCCCTGGCTGCCTGTTACACATGAGACCATTGCAGGGGTGGCTCAGGGCTAAGAGGTTCTCCCCGAGGGGAAACCAGCGCCGTCTGATCGAGGTCACTCTGCGTTTCCTGCGGGCTCTGAGTCCAGGGGGCAGACACCCTGTCGAGACAAGGGCCGAGGCCCAGGGACTGGAGACTCCATCCCATTATGGTAAATCTCCTCTGGTGACACCTCGGCACGGCCGAGGTGGACCTGTTTACCTCCAGAGAGACTTCCCTTTGTCCTTTGTGGTTTTCCCTGGTTTCTCTGCTCCCAGGGGTTCTGGAGAATGTCCGTCAGGACGGCGGCCTACCGCGTGTAGCCCCGTTCTGGCCGGCCCGAGTATGGTTCGCGGAGCTTTTGTCGCTCCTCGCAGGTCCTCCGTTCGAGACCCCCATCAGGGTGGACCTGCTGTCTCAGGCGTCGGGGTCCATTGTTTACCCTTGCCTCGAGCTATGGAAACCATTGGCGTGGTCCTCGAGGGGACCCGCCTCCTAGGAGCCGGTCTCTCGACCGAGGTCGTGGAGAACATCTGTCACATAATATAAAACAAGTGGAGCAGTGTGATTGAGTTTAGTTTATTTTGTATAGTTATTTATGGGTTGCTGTGGTTTCCATATATTGTTTGCTGTGATTTCCTTATATTCGTTGCTGTGGTTTTGCGTTATTGTATGTAGCGGTGGACTGTATTTTTTTTCCTCTCTCACGAACTGAAACACAAATTGACACACCTGCAGAACCCCATTCATCAGCTCTGATTTGCCAGCTGAGTAGACCTCTCCCAATAAAAGGAGGCTAGGGCCCTTTCTCAACACCTGAGACGGCGAGAACGGACTTGCGTTCCCGCGAGAATAGACTCGGGAGACAGACTCGGGAGTCCTGACTCTCGGGTTCGGGAGAACGGAGAACGGACATTTCCGCAATTGGAACAGCAGCCGACTTGATGACGTCACCACGTCAGCTGGTCTTGCCAATACGTTTTAATTTAGTTTTTGACTTAAATATTTTACTATTAACAAGCTTTTATCTCATTTTCATTTAAAAGAAATGGTATATATAACATTGAGCACCATATATATATAAAATCAGTCAAAAATAATCTTCATAGGAGATAAATAATATAATTTTAGGAGGAGGAGGTTGGATACAGTAACAAAACATAAACTATTATACTAAAATATTTGAATGTACACACACCTACCGTTTGTCTTGTTCTCAAACATCAAGAGGCTAATAATCAGTGTAGTGGTCCTCGTACAGCAAGATGCTGACCACAAGATCTTACAGAGAACTATACAATAATTCATATGTGGAATTATTTTATTAATTATTATTATAATTCAGAGCTTCAGGGTTTCTATGAAGCTGAAGTTCTGCTGCCGGTTTAGTTTTTAGTATCCTTTAATTAAAACATCGTTAGTTTTACTAACGGACAATAAACAAGCTGCACTCTGCGGATACAGACAATACGTTAAAGTTACATTTAAACATGAAGTTATGAATCTAAACTCTGTCCTCAAACAGACGTAACCGGTGAACAACATCAGTCTCTGACATCACATTAAAACGTATGAAGACTCGTTATAGTACAGGTAAATCTCAGGGAATAACTGCTACGGAGACGTGAAAATCGGCGGAGCATTTCACGGAAGACTCGCCGAAAAAAGGCTGCTTTCTGTGGGCTGAGATGAGCTGACCGCCCGGTGCTGGAGGGTGTGACGGTCCGTTAACTACACCTCACATCTCCATCCACGGAGCAGATTGTAACAACAAAAGTTGCTTAAACAACTAACTTCAGTCATAAAATTACATTACATTACTTAAATAATGTAGTATTTATAAACTTCGACATAAAGTTGTTTATTTTCCTCTGTCGTTGTTTTCTGTTGCTGACGTGAAATGCATTCTGGGATATTTGGCTCTCACAAGAACAGACGAGCCTGCTCCAATGCATGCCCGGTAAAATGGGCAGGGCGAGTCACATCCGGGTATTATGACCGTTCTCGGCCAGATGCGGACTTTAGAATTGGAACAGTACTCGGGCTGCGACTGATGACGTTTCACGAGAACAAAAGTCCACACAAGAACACATATTGAGAAAGGGCCTAGATCTCTTTCCAGGGGGCTGGACGGATAGGCTGCATGGAGAAGCAGCGGATTGGATGACTGAGCTTGTGTCCCCCGGAGTCGCTGCTGGCTGGATCTCCTGTGCCCTGCTGGAGCCGATTCCCAGACTCTGCAAGGTCAACGCTCGCAAACCCCTAACGGAAGGTGCCCGATCCAGCAGCTGACGGCGGAGCCGCAGAGCCGCAATATTGTTGAGAAGCGTATTGAAGGAGCAGAGTGGCACCCCGGAAACCCTGGTCCCGGACATTTTCACGTGGAACGGACTTATTGAAGCACCGTGAGAGTGAGCCATCCTGTGCCGGTGGCTGAGGAAACCCCGGAGCTAACTTCAGTCTGGACTGAACTTTAATAGATTTTTACGCTGGCTCGAATCATCCCTCGGGTTTTCTTGTCTCCTGGCTTTTCACTTGATGTTGTTTTAATATCTTAAACTTAACTTAAATAGAAATAAATTATTATTTTTGATACATATTTATTTTGTCTTGTCGTTTCTCGCTGTGTTGGTGTGGCCCAGGAATCTAGATCTATTTAAAAGTAGCAAGCTTCTTTCCGGACAAAGAAGAATAGGGGGCTACACATCCTCCACTCCAGAGCCCCCGCCACGAGGAAGGCGTATGCCGGTAGATGGAAGCTCTTTGCCAGTTGGTGTGGGCAACGACAGCTGGACCCAGTTAACTGCCCAGTCGGTTCAGTACTGGAGTTCCTGCAGGAGCGTTTTGCTACAGGTTTATCCCCGTTCACCATCAAAGTATATGTGGCGGCCCTGTCGGCATCCCATGCCCCACTAGACGGCCGTTCTCTGGGGAGACACCCACTGGTATCCTGCTTCCTTCGTGGCACCCTGAGGCTGAGGCCAGCAGCCAGCACTAGAGTTCCGTCCTGGGACTTGGCCATCGTACTAGAGGGTCTCCGGCGCTCCCTTCGAGCCCATGGCGGAGGTCGCAGTCAAGTATGTGGCTCTTAAGACCCCCTTCCTGCTTGCTATTTCTTCCCTCAAAAGAGTTGGAGATATGCAAGCCCTCTCGGTGGCCCTATCGTGCTTGGAATTTTCACCCGGTATGGTGAAAGCGTTCTTACTACCTTCCTTACGATCACTTGTTCGTATGGTGAGTGGGTATTGGCGTTCCCACAGCGTTTTTACGCAGCCTGAGTTCCCTGAGAGGGAACGTCTCCAGGTTATGTAACCATGGTTCCCTGAAGGGAACGAGACGCTGCGTAAACTTTGCCATACTCCCGGCCTGCCCGTGGCACTTGATTCGGCCTTTCAGAGATGAATGGTCCTGCCCTTCGGGTCCCTTTATAGCTTCCTGGTCTTGGCGTCGCCCGCTTATGATTTACCAGCTCGCCATTGGTTAGATTTCACACGTGCTTCATGACGCGGTCACGCAGAGACGTTCCCACAGCGTTTTTACGCAGCGCCTCGTTCCCTTCAGGGAGCCATGGTTACATACGTAACATGGAGATGTTATATTACTACAGGATGTCAAAACGCCAACAAAACAACACTATCAAAATATTATGCATAAAAAATGAAAAAATTCAAATGAAATCTCCTGAAATGCCAACAATTATGTGGAGGCGATGGTGGTGCATCGCGTGGTGCGCTGGGAACCGCAAGATTGGAGGTTAGAATCCCGGAGTGTCTCCGAGCAAGGCACCCAACCCCCAATTGATAGACAGGCATAATGTAACGCATGGGCTAAAATGCAGTTAAATGACATGTAATGAATGGTAGAATTTTCATGGCTATGACACCAATACTGTTGTATGTTGAACATGTCTGTTTGTTTATTTTGTAGAACTTTGAAATAACGTTCCAAATTCATTGAACAGTTTTTCTTGAAAGACAAACTCAACGCATAGAGCCTGAGAAAGCATATCCCCTATACATGTTGACATTCAAAAAGTGAAAAAATAGATGCAGATGTTCTCTATAACATGAATGGCTCACGCTGCACTGTGCCATGCTATACGTTATTATGAATTAATAATACTTCACTTTACTGCTAACTGAACTTGCTGTTAGAGCTCAGGTTTATGTGATGCTTTTTATGCTGTGACACGCAACTTACTATGCAAGTAAAAACTCAAGTGTCCTATAACTCTGGTCTAGTGGCTGCTCTTGGCAATCAATAAAAATGCGACTATTTTAAGCTGAAGTCACGTTAGTGAGATCATGATATTTTCCCTACAGGGCCTAATAAAATCCCATAAATCCCCTGTTATGCAATCATAGGCTACATGTGACTTGGTTTCTAGTCCCATATTTCATAGTTCCATGCTGGCCACAGGACGCCTCGTTCACGTCGTGCCCTCCGCGCGCAATCCGCTGTCACTCAACGTGTGGAGCGCGTGCACGCGGCCAAACTACCGGGGCTGCGGACCAGAGAGAGAACAGCTGAGAGGAAGGGTGGGAGGGGGCGAGAGAGAGAGGGAGAGAGACCCGCACCGCATTGACAGAAACACCGAGTCAGAGCTCCGGTAGGGCCGACAGCACCGAGGAGGCCGTGGATGCTCTTCTAATGCCGCTGCGGAGTTGACGGTGCCCGGGGCCCGGTGCAGCGGAGCGGACCGGACCGGCGCAGGTAAGGGGACATTTTCTACTTTCTCCCGTGATGTCCGGTAGTTGCGCTCCCTCTGCGCACTGACGCATCGGGTGGAGTCCCGGTTCCGGCGGGGCTAGACCGGGGTGCGATGACGAGAACCGAGGATGTGAATAATGACAGCATGGCGGAATGCAGCGACCCGGTTCCGTCCAGGAGGCTCGGAACACTTTATGCGGTGTTCCGTGGGTACCCGGCGCGCACGCCCCCCCCCCCTCCCGCCCCCATCTCTCTCTCTGCGCATCTTCTGGATGATGCTGCGGTTTCGTCGGATTTTTTTGCTGCTCTGCGCAAATCGTACATAATGGCACCAAAGTCCGGTGGGAGAATGACCGGGCCCCGGTGCCGCCGCTTGCATCTGCAGAGGCCCGCGTGCGTGCATGTGTTATGTGTGAGGAGAAGAGTCATTGCAGAGGACGCGGGACCGGGGACATTTTAAAAGGGCTGTGAAGTTGGGCTGGTTGCGTTAGGCCCGGAGCGGCACACAGGGTGGGTCGGCTAAGGATCACAGGAGGAGAAAACACAGCATCAGTCCATTGTGTTTAAAGTGTTATTCCAGCAGGTTATTGTACTAATGACCTTGTCATACTTTATAATATGGTTAGGATGACAAGGAGTCTGTCTGTTATTATTACCACTCGGAATGTTTCCTCAGGGGATTGTCATAGATAGTGAGGATGTGCTGGCTTCACTCACTCCTGTCCTGTAGGCCTTACTCTAGTTACTCTGAAGTTGGATTCATAAGTGGAGTTGAATAGATAAAAGGATATAGATAAAAGGCCTTTGTCTGCAAGTTTATTGATGTGAAAGTGCAACAAACAATCAGGAGAGTGTGTGCGTGCATCAGGAGGACTGATCATTATGCAGAATCGCTCCTTTCACATTGTGGTATTATATTATTTATACCATATATTATATATGGGGTTATCATTCTTGATTCCTTAACAGAAGCTGTTTATTTACTCCACCACATGAAACAATCAGGAAACTTGGCTGACCTGGGGAGCAGGAACAGTTCTAAAGTTTAACAGCAACGATACTATTGGCTCGTAGACAGAAGCTGATTGGTTTAGCTGACTGAGCAGAAGCGAGCGAGAATCAGAGCATACTGCTTTACTCCTGGAGGACATTTACTATCCAGCATTGATGCTGTACAAGCTTAAGCCCATTGTGTGGACCGTATGTGATTATTATACATAGAGCCCAAGGAGAAAAGGTTGAACTCCTTCTGCACTTGGATTCTCTGCAGAGGGTGTTTCAAGTGCAGAATGAGATATCATGGTTGAGAGAGCTCTTTGTTTTTCACAGTATTCAAAGCTTTGACAACGACAATCAACCTCGATTACAATATGGAAATCTAACAGCCAGTCTCTGCATAGCCTTTGCATTCACTTTAAATACAGAGTTTGTCCTGAAGTGATTGGTTGGTTAGCAGCCACCACACATGGAACAATCTCGATGTTTTCGCCCTTCATCTTTCCAACATGTTCCATGAAGAAAGCAGATTAACATAAACGGCAAAGACATTAATTCAAGCAATTGCAAGCAAAAGCCCACCAGAATATCTTTCCTCCATTGCCACCGGTTCAAATGAGACAGTAATATGGTCTCTGCGGCGTCCTCCGTTTGAATATGGACCCTCAGGCTTGCTGCATGGCCCAAAGGCTTCATAGGCGACTCTGTCCACAAAACACATAACGACTACATCCACTAATCTCTCACAACTATCGTCTGGATTGTGTAATGTGAATTAACTTTTTATTCAGCAATTTGGAGTCAATATGGCACACATTGCTCAGGTCAAAGTAATGCTAAATCATTTTAAATGATATTCACAAAAAGGTCCGCCATACAGTACTGCAATGCACCACTGAATCTTTTGCAGTTCAATTTGAATGGAATGTTTTACAATAGTTTTGGAGACACAACTCTCAGGACTCCAGTCATGGGAGAACAGTATGATGTATTCTGTGGACACATGGGCCATGGAACGTGAGCAGCTGGAGCATCTGCTCTGGCTTCCCCACAGCTCACCACGCGCCCTTCAGTATTCCATGTGAAACATGGCACCCACAATGCACCTTTTTACCTCTGTCAGCTGGGCCTTCCCATTGGAGAAGGGGGTTCAGGATTTCAGGTTCCACCTTCAGTGGATCCACTTCCTGAATTTGAATACAGCTAAAATGTTGACTCCTGCTTTCTGTGTGATATATCTCTGTTGCTTATTACTCCATTGAACTAAATTTAGAAGCGCAGTAAAGACAAGAAAGATACATCTTTAAGAAAAAACTAATCTTTGCTAAAAGCTGAGCATCTGGTGTCTAAATGACACACTGTTATTTCTACTGTGACTTCAAGATGTCAGAAAGACCTCCGCGTTCCCGGCTTCCTTCTGGTGGGCTCAGTATTATTTGATGGTTCTGCTCTAAATGAAAGGTCTGGTGGGTTGTGACGGAAGATGAACACCACACCCATAAGCAGGCGCAGGATTATATGTTTGTTTAGACAGAAATCTGACTCCAGAGTGTCAGGTGTCAGCGGTTTGGCTAGACTTCCTCTGACGGGGAAGAGGGGAGGACAACAAGGCGCGAGGCAACGCTCTACACACCCACTGGAGAACTTAAGGCCTCAGTAGGCACAACGATGGTGTGTGAAGTGTTGTCAAAATACTGTAGTTAATTTCTGTTCTCCATGGCCTCCATGTTGGTAGCGCTGCGACCGACTCCTCCAGACCTCCAACTTTCCACAAGATTCCTCTTTGGCGTGCCTCTGTGGTCCTGATGCGAATACACAAGTAGTCGCTCTCTCCACAGATCGTCCTTAGGTTTACAGACTGCCAAGTTGTGCTATTGTAAAGCTCAAGTGAGGCTCCTCTCCTACAGGGAGCCTGATCCCTAATTACATCTGTTCTAGGAGGCATGGCAATTCAGCAGTGTTGATTTGGGCCTTTAAATCATTTCCATTAAACATCCCTCTACATGAGAAAGCTTGGTAATCTTTGATGAAGAACACAGAAAATATTAAAGTAGCTATAATCCTGTAATCAAATCCTTAAAGCTTCTTTGTGAAAACCCTGGGCTGCATCTGAAATGTGTGAAGTGTGGTTATTTACAAGGTTGTAGCTCAGGTTTACAGCCAGCAGGTGTCAGTGTTGTTGCTCGCAAAACACATTTCTTCCATACGCATACACACACACTGTCAAACATTTGATATGACATATTTCAACATGTTATCATAACATAGTCCAAGTCTCTATAATTTCCATTCCTTGTAAAACCACTTTTATCATCACACATGGCACACGGTTCCTCAAGGGATCCTCAGCAGTACCCAGGGAGAACCTCTCAGCTACTAGTCCAGGTTCTGTACCTGGTCAGTGCAAGTCCCCATGACCTGAACTCCTGCCCCTCCACATACATCTTAAAAGAGGATGAAAAACTGTACACACACACCACGTTGTGTGTGTGTGTGTGTTCATGCTGACTGTGACACAGGAGCACACACTGAAAGAAAAGCCTTTATTGATCCAAGCACGGCACAGAGAGCAGAGACTGCAGCAGCAGGCTGTGTGGCTGCTCTCCCAGTGAACCTGGCTGCCATTCACTTAAACAGAGAAGCCAGTGCCAAGCCAGGTGGATTGTGGGTAAGACAGGGTGGAACCCAGCGATGGGTAAATTGATTCTGCATTAGGAAACCCCGCTGGCATGGCTTTGGTCACCTGGCACGCCGTGTCCGTCCAGCTACACATGTGTTACTCTCCTGGTAGGATTTAGAACAACAGGGCAGATTATTGGTTTAAATAATTCATTATGATGGAGAAAACTCACAGTGACATTAAAATGAACCAATCAGTATACCAAGTGTATCTTCATCTGTGTGGCTCGTCCCTGCTGCATGCGCTGCATCCTTCATTGGAAGACCTTTTTGCCCCCTTCACCTCCCTCCATCTGTTCCTCTCAGGTTACCTGAGCTCCGCCTTTAAGTGTTCATCACTACCTTTTACTTTTCAACAGCCTTTATATTTAAACGCCTCTTCACAGAAGCTGCTGTGTCAGTACAGGGCAGGGAGGGATGAGAGGAGGCCAGGAGGGGTTGGAGGGAAAGAGAGGAACAAGGAAGGGAAAAAGGAGATGAACGGGATGAAAATAGAACAAAATGTGAGCATTTGGAGTGAAGGGCGACTCCACCGCGCTGTCTGGCAAGCTGCCAGGTGGAGAGGGTAAATAGAGAGAGGAGAGAGCGTCCTGCAGTCTGGTACTGCTCCAGGCCCCCGTCTCCACGGAGACCACCGACTGGATGAAACAGAAACCGGAGAGAGGGTGTCTGACCGATATGATTGCCTCTCTGATTTTTTGCTTCAAGCTGAGATGAAAACAGCGTCAATGACGTAGCATAAGATTTCACAGACTCAAATACAGTAATATACCTAACCGATTGTACTAACCCTGTATTCAAAGAGAGCACACAGATTATGGAAACATATGACTCAAGGTCTTTCTGTGGCTGAGATCTATCATTATTATTTATTTCAGAGCATCTTCCAGGTTGAAGTAGATGTGTGACACTTGATGTGCCCCACCCACTGGTCTCTGCCGTAGCTCAGTTGTTAGCTCCACTATCTGTATTGTGACGACAATTCAAGATGATCAGTTTAGTTAATTTAATTCACAGAATCAGTCAGACTGAGATGTAGCTCTTCTAATACTCATTACGGGTCTCATGCATCGGCCTAACGCCGGAGGAGACAGACGCGGCGGCAGAGAGGAAGCCTGATGGAGGACAAAGGTCAGCGCTCTGCTCAGTCGATGCACACCGAGGAAAGTCTCACAGCAGCGTTGCCTCAGGCTAACAAAGCTGCTCCATGGCTAAGTTTAGACGTTGGATAGAGTACGGGGTGTTCCTCAGACGGATGTTATCGGGATAATTCAAGTTAGATCTGTCCTGTTTGTTGCTTACAACGATCGGCTGACTGCTCATTTGTTGAGGGTCGTCCCAAATTCACACTTTCAACCCTCCGGAAGTGTGTGTTTATGGTCATAATGACGTTGTACTTTGTTATGGTCCAATTTAGTGTTTATTTACATGTAAACCCTAACTCAGACCATTCTAAATGTAATGTATGTAAAAGTATTTTTATTTCAACAGTTGCTTTGATTGAAACAACAGCCTCAGTAGTTTTAATGATGTCCATTAGCTGCTCAGAGCTAGTTAAGCAAGTCATTATTCATCTCTAATATAGATTTTCTGCTACAAAGTAAACATCCACTTCAAACAACTAGATTTATTCAGCTTTGAAGGTATCACATTGTTATAGTTAACCCAATACTCATTCAGACTGAATATAGTTAGCGTTGTTTGAGTACTGCGAGCTGTTAGGACCGTGCGACGCTAAGAGCTCATGTCTTCCTCACGGATGCTGTTCATGAGCACACTGGGAACACGTGTTGTGTCACAAAACTACATGAATGCTCAAACAAATCCTCAACCTTTGTAGTGTTGATTATTTGTCCTGCTCATGTGGGACTGTTTTGCTCTCTCTTCCAAGTGTCCGAAATAATCTGGTAAAGCTATTGACTTGAACTAATGCAAATGCTTGAACTGTTTTTAAAATGTCCAGATACCAAGTAACAAGGTGAAGGGACCCACATGTCAGGGAGCAGACAGGAAGCCAGCTTACCGGCCAACAACACGCAGGTTTGTTTGTACAAAGGGACTGGTTACACATAGGGACAGCTCAACAATGACAATGTGTTCTTTTTTATAGTCAATATTCAATTTTAGGATATTATAATCTCCAACGGGCGACTATAACATTTTTTCTCAACTGATCGCCTGAGGGATGGTCGATATGACAGAAACCTTGTAGCTGTGGATGTGTTTTTGTGTGTGTGCATGCCTCAGGCCTGTGGACTGCTTTTGGCTACAAAGAGGAAGCAGATGTGCCGAGGAAATGAGCCCCATTAGAAAGCCTGCATGGTTAAGTGGCTCCCTTAGTGGAGTGCAATTCTGTCCCCCTGTGTGCTGATCAATCAGTCACTGTGTGACTCTCCACTAACAACACACATGCTGATTGTCAGAGGAAACCTAGAGGTGCAGCTTACCTGTTCCACTGGATCACGATCTAACACTTCTGGTTGTACAATTAAAGGCCTGGAGGTCTGGTGTAATTAGGTATTTTGCCTTTAGAGGTCACTAGCGAGGCATTGTACTTCATTCATTGCCTCTAGCATATTGCTAAATCTAGCATGGTGCTTGAATCTTTCCCGGTCTACGTTGCATTTTTATCTAATGAAGGTAGAGGTGCTACACTGCTGCAGTTGTGATCAATAGCTGTTAAATACACAGATCATCTTATCCATTGAATAATAGTTGCTGGAATGCTCTTTATATATTCAGTATTAAAGGTTTAAGTGGAGTCTTGGCTGCAGCTCATTGTTTAAATGAGCCTAAGAGAAGTTTTATGATGGAAAGAGTTGTGAGTGTAACGACATTTGGATGCAGAAAGGTTTGTCCCCCACCCTGAATCCCATCAGGCACTGCTCTGTGTCCTCATATAGCTGATTGACTGCATATGGCACAAAGAAGTCTTCATCATGGAGCAGAGCTACCTCACCCTGTCCACAAAGGATACCCTTCCTGCGAGCTGCAGGGGGCGCTGTGGAGCGTTCCCACTGCACTCTGGCTGGCTGTCACAGCTTCATTGCTCACAGTTTACCCATCGTATAAAACTGGCCTGCCGCCTCAACATTGAGCTGGTTAAGCAGGCAGCTAACAGCTAACAGTTCGCACACAGTTTACCTGCTATTAGAGCCGTATGAGCTAGCCAGGTGGTAATCTCTGTAAAAAGATCTTGCATTCACATGTAACACATGGTGTCCAGAGAGCTGATTGGAGAGTGGTCGCTCACGTGCACCAACGACACTCGGGTTCTGAAAAGTCTTACGCCCCTTGTCTGATCTTGTGTCGCGGCTGGTTTGGTGCCATCAAAAGATCCTCTGGAGTTCTCTGCTGATTGAAAGCCTCGAGCCTGAGCCTCTGAGAAGCCACCTTCTGTCGGGGATGGTTTTCCTTGTTTTAAAGTGATCGTGTTTACTGGCCTCTAGTGACACAGTCCAGCTGTTAAAGTCCAGTCCTGTCTCACATCTCAAGTAGCTAATCTGACTGTGAACAACGAGCAAAGCACAGGACAGGATGTCTTCTCTGCAATGGCTTCTCTGCAATCCCAGAAAACCCGGACAGAGGTTTCTCTGTCTTCAGACCCTTATCTTCTGAAATGTTAACATAACGTGGGGTAATATTAAACTGCATGACATTGACCCTTTTGGTTCACGATATCTTCCTCAGTTACGTTTTCTTCGCCATGCGCATTCATTAATACATTGTAGTATAGTGAGATTGTTACTGTTTACGAGAGGAACTAGAACGTAGATTTCCTGACATTAATCTGTTGTGTGACCCCCTGCCTATATGGATACGACGCCAGCGCCTATGGTTTGTAGTCATTAGAACAGATGCACTCGGTGGAGAGTGCCTCTCTAGTTTGTAATTTCCATCTGGGACCTTTGCTTTGCTTCCTGCTTCAAAAGATCAAATTCATTAAAAAGCATGATTTCTCTTATTGTGTGTAAATGTAACCATGGGGTCTCCCCAATAGTGCACAGCTCTATTCCACGTAAACACTTAAGCCTGTGTTCTAGCTGGCTTACATTAAATTACACTGGGCTGATACGCTGCAGTACGCATATAATACACTCACAATACACTCACACTACAATGCATGTATACCAGCGCTACAACACCCACAATGCATCTGACCCCTAAGACATACTGTGGTCCTTTCTTTTTGTTCAACGCAGATATCTGAAAGAACCCTTATACTGTGGAGAAAAGTGAGCAGTGAATCTATTGTGTGGCTCTGTATGTCCATCTGACACAGACCCGTGTGATGTGCTGAAAGCGTACAATGAGGTGAACAAGAGAAATTCTCCATGTCCACGTCACCGGGAGTGCATTCCAAAGTACCGTCAAGACATTACGTTTGTCTGAGATCCTGCATATCCTTGGGGCAATGCTGGAAGGGTCGTGACCTTTCAACACTGTTACCATAAGAATAAGAATTAGAGAGAATAAAAGTCCAGGATCCTAAACCCAAGTTGTAATGCACTAGTTTCCTATTCAATCCTTTCCCTTGTACATCTTAAGTAGAGTTTGAATGAATTCACCAGCTTTGTTTCTCATGTTCTCTGTTGTGTGTGTGATGACGGATGTAATTCAAGGAGAAACTGAAAAGTAATTGACAGGGGTGGAAAACTTGGAACCAGGAAGTCCTCAATCCCCCCAACTCTAAAGAAGGGAGTGGAAGAGGGAGGGCGGAGGGTGTCACTGTCCACACACACACAGACACACACACACACAGACCCCAGTCATCTCACTCTGTCTCTGCTGTCTGTCGCCATCCTCTACATCCCCCCCCCTCCGTCCTTTCAGCACCTCAGCAGATGGGCAATAGTGCTCCCTCTCTGTGTCAGTGTCTCTCTCTCGGTGGGGAGCAGTCTTTTGATACTCGTACTGGCCCTGCAATCTACATCCCCTCCCATCGCCTCGGGGGCTCACTCCCCATTGTGTCCATTGTCTTGCCCTGAAAGTGGGTTAAGAAAGACAGCAGCAGCGGACAGAAGGGACAGAGGGCTGTGGAAGAGGGGGAGGGGGGGGGTGGCAGCGATCGAGAGACACAGCAGAGAGCTGGAGAGAGAGAGAGAGAGAGAGAGAGAGGAAAAATGTCCAAATCAAGACAGAGGGGAGGAGACGCCGGATTAAATGAATACAAGACAGGGAGATGATGGGGGGGAAAAGGGATGGTTTGTAAAAAAGAAAGGGGTTGGGGGGAGAGAGGAGATATGGACAACAGGGGGGGGGGGGTAATGAAAACAGTTGGTGAACAGGGGAAAGGGGACAGGTGACATGTGATAAGAGTGGTAGCAGACATCAGGACGATGGTTGGGTGATGGTTGATGGTGACGACAATCACGCATAGAAGCGTGTAATAAACCAGAGATTAAATATGAGCCGGAAGGTTTACTTTGAGCAATTCCCACAGATCAGACAGAAAAACAACACAGTGTTTTTTATAAAATATGGGCATTCTTATGTGTGTAATAATGTTGTGTATACTACTGGCCGTTGGTTATTTGTACAAGTCCTGTATATGAGCTACATAAACTTAAGCAATATAGTTATTCTTAATGGTTGTCATCTGTGCCATCAACAAAGAACCCACACACACACGCACAGTCCTCATTAGCTTGCAGTGCCTTTTGAGGCTGAAGGCCTTTTCACTACAGACCTGATTTGTTTGCCTGCTTTCCCTTTAATTTAACTGTCAAACAACTGAATATGTGTGTGCGTCTGTGTGTGTGTGTGTTTATGTCATGTTTTAGTTTCCAGGCTGTATAATACAATCCTTAACCAAACCAAAGGCCACGTCCGTCTGCTTTGAAGGAGCCATTGTTGAAGTCATTGTGGGAAAATGACATCCATCGATTGGTGTGATGGTCTTCTGCTCTGCAGCTGTTCACTACTCATCTCCAGTTTGCTGCCTTAGAAAGGCGCCTGAATGCCGCCCAGATGACTTTGTGCTCAGCTGCACAGTGTTGCTGTACATTTTAAGCGAAAATTATTTTTCTGCTTTCTGCTGCTCACAATTTCTTCTGACTTTATTTGCATATTTGACATGTTTGTTCTGCACTATTAACTCCTCTTATGTCTCAGCTGTGTGTGAATATGGTTCTCTTTTATACGTGTCTGTGTGTTTGATCCATATATGGTGAAGAAAATCGTTGTCTTTGTTGCTGATTCTATCCCTTATCAGAGTGAATTTTTATTTCATTCAGCTTCACTTCCCAACGCATTTGGTTTCTTTATACTGTGTTCCAATTGTTTGTTTCAATATTCCTATTTGCAGAATCGCAACTCTAAGATAATGTAGCAGTAGTGTGACAGCTTTATATTGTACAAAGTCTGTTTCAATCATTTGGTGTTCATTCTGGGTCTTTTCATATGTGGAAAATGATTGCTTTTTGCAACCCAGCTGGTTGATGCTGCTTAATGGATTAAGGAAACGTGAACATTTAACTCACATTTAACCTTTTAAGATACCAATCTTTAAAACAATCCAAATGCAAAATTTTGGCCTATGCCTTTGTAAAGATTCAATAAATCTCAATTGAATACATTTTATTGTGTACAGCCTAAAATCACAAATTTGGGGGGCTTTACAGTATGTACGCTTGTGACCTTCTCTGTTTCTGAGACCTTCACATAAAGCCCCTAGAAAACAGAGCAAACCAGAGCAGGATCCCTCAGATTCATATTTTTAAGAATTCATAATTAACAAAATGAATAAAATGAATAAAATAATACAATTAATTTTTTTCTGAGGATCAACTTGACAGTTGTATTTGTCCTCACTCCTCGCGTTGTGATGAGTAAAAAACCTTGTGCCTTCCCTCCACGTGACTCCTCCCACTCCCAGCATGCACGCTTCTCCTATGAAGAACTCCCACACAAACATAAACACAGGCTTTGATGAAGTACTGGAGAGACGCTTATGCTGCTACTGAATACATCAGACCCAAATCAAGACCACAATATTCCCCCGATAGCCATAATCACCACGCTTTACATGGAGGCTAAACAATAATTATATGATAAATCAAGGTCTAAATCCCAGTTTAAGCCTTGTGCATAATTACTGAAGTGCCTCCTTCACAGTAAAGAGGCCATTGAGCTAATTTGAAGCCGGGCCGGTTCATTCACTCGGCAACAAATCAGATGACTAATCTGTGGGCCTGGTCCATCAGCGCTGACATGAGCCCTCTTGGTGTGCTTCTTGTCGCCTTCATTTTGTATTCATGTGTGCAGAAGGAGTGTATCGGTGCTGTGAGTGACAGACGCTTCCCTCTGGCCTCAGGCACTGAGCTGTCATAGCAATGTGTGTGAAGGGACCGGGTTACATGCCCACATTGGTGGTTCTTATGTTTTATCTTCCCCCTCACTGCTAAAGGGTCATTGTATTTTAATATATTTAGTCACTTAGGCTTGTTGGGTTTTGCGCCGTATTGTCTTTTGATCACTGATCGGTCGCTGGATCCACAGTGACTCTCTCTGCTCTGACGAGTCCCCCCCCCAACAAACTAACTGTATCCAAGTGGATCAGACGGGTTTACTTGCATGTAACAAGGAACAGATACGCAGGCGTGTGTCTCAGCTGTGTCTCCCGCATGATGCAGCAGGGACCCGAAACGCCCCGAGCTCATGTCTATTTCCTTCCTTTAATCTGGGAGAAAAAGCGTTCAATTGAACAGTTCATATTTGAAGATCTATTGTCTTTGGTGTATCATCATGTGGATTTTTACAGTGATTGTACTGTGGCGGGTTCTTAGTCAACTTGCACTCATTCCATTTTATTATTTTTTTACTTCATTAGTCGTTGCAATACAGTTGCAATCAAAATTATTCAACCCCCATTGCGTATTGGGCTTATTGGCAAATTGTACAATTTTTTAGCTGTTTGCAATAAAGAAAGTAGACAAGAACAGTTGAAATAGTTCAATAAAACTAATATTACCATGGTTTTCATTCAAATTCAACACGAAATGCTACTTTTAATCACTATTGCAGTCTCAAAATTATTCAACCCCTTCATGACAAGCATCTTCAGTACTTATTAGAGCACCCTTTGAAATGATTCAGCTTCCTGTATCAAGCACACCTGGTGCAACTAATCAAGGGCTTCATTAGTTCAGGTGTGCTTGAGATAGAACACATACATACCTGGTCTGGCCAGGGGCTTGTTGAGAGTGACGTTTGATTGCATGTTAGAAATATAAGTCAACTGTATTCAGTTAGAAGCATAGTTTGCAAGTTCAAAGTTGAAGGAACAGTGGCTGCACTACCTGGACGAGGCAGAAAGAGGAAGCTATCAGCGGTTGCCACCAGATTCCTGGTCAAAAAGTCAAAAACCCTCGAGTGACTGCAAAACACCTGCAGCAAGACTTGGTGGCAGCAGGCACTGAGGTTTCAGTTTGCACAGTAAGGCGCATACTAAACACTGCACACCACTATTAACCCAAAAGCACAAGAAAAGTCGCCTCCAATATGCTGAAAACCATATAAATAAGCCACCAGAGTTTTGGAATTCTGTTCTGTGGAGCGATGAGACAAAACTGGAACTATTTGGGCCTATGGATCAGCGGTATGTCTGGAGGAAGAAGAATGAAGCATATGCTGAAAAGAACACCCTGCCTACAGTGAAGCATGGCGGTGGCTCAGTAATGCTCTTTGGCTGCCTCTGGCACTGGAAACTTGCAGCGTGTGGAGGGCACGATGGATTCAGTCAAATATCAGGAAATCTTGGTAAAAAATGTCATGCCGTCTATCATGAAGCTGAAACTTGGGCGTCATTGGACCTTCCAACAGGACAATGATCCCAAGCATACCTCAAAGTCCACCAAGGCTTTGTTTCAGAAGAAGAAATGAAAGATTCTAGAGTGTGTCTAGTAAAATCTCTGGTGGGATTTGAAGAAGGCGGTTGCAAATTCCAAAGAATATTACTGAACTGGAGGCCATTGCCCATGAGGAATGGGGTAAGATTCCTCAGGAACGCTGTCAGAAGCTGGTGTCTGGCTATGCATCACGTTTGCAGCAGGTCATAACAGCAAAAGGGTGCTCTACTAAGTACTGAAGATGCTTGTCATGAAGGGGTTGAATAATTTTGAGACTGCAGTAAATTCATTAAAGTCGCATAAAAGTAGCATTTCATGTTGAATTTGGATAAAACATTTGTAATATTAGTTTCCTTAAGCTGTGAAATTGTATATTTTGCCAATAAACCTAATGTGCAATGGGGGTTGAATAATTTTGCTTCCAACTGTAGCCCGGCATTGGTTGCTGTGTTCTTGAACCAAGGTAAGACTTGTGTTCGTATTAGTGCAAATGCTTATTTATGACTTGAGTCAGAATAACAAATACTTACAAGGTTGTCTGTGAAGTGGAGGATCAATCTGAACTTCCTTTGTATAGGACAACAACCCTTGTAATTTATGTGATCCGTGCTCATTCATCTATACAATCACTGATGAACGCGTGCAGCTCTCAAATGGGATTCCTGAGGTCTCGCCTGATTTCCTTCCACAGACACAGTCATGCTGGGATTTTCTTCCAGGCTGGTGTTATTTAAAATTCAGTCTTCCTTTAATCTCCCTAGGCTGACCGTCAGGGTGAGTCAGAACTGAATGATGACTCCTCATCTGCCAATGGTTTTCCAGGAAATACTCTGAAAACACTTCTGTATAAAAGGCACTTCCTGGGCCATCCTTTATCATACCTTTTAACAATGAATCATTTTGAATATTGCTTAAAAAGGGCTTTTAGAGTAGTTAACTTGTGAACCAGTGTGTACTAAATGGTCACATCCCTAATTGTTTTACTCTGCTGACAAACAGCCACAGAATGATCTACTCTTGGACGACAGAATAAAGGGATGGATGAGGAGAAGATGAATGAAGGAAGAGATGAAAGCAGATGAGTCTGTTTCCGTAGTCCTCCTCTATCAAGTATCCCCGGACCTTGTTATCTCAATGCGCTTAATTAGGTCATCCCAGGACGCGCACTCATTTGATTGGACGGAGCGCTATTCCTGGTCAGGGCGAGGAGGCCAATCACCTCAAAGGTTGCCCTCCAGAGAAAAATGGGTACATGCAGAATTGTCTTTGGTTGAATGATGATTGGACAGTTGTAAAAGAGGGAGAGACACAAATGGTTGCACATGAAAGGGAGTGAGAGAATGCAATGAGACAACCGACACTGAGGTGTGAAAGTGGTACACAGTTGCATCGTCGTAAACCTCGCTAAAGTTCACGGCTATGACGTTGAAGGTCATAGGCTCTGGATTGAAAAACGCCTTTAAGAGTTAAGGGGGGGGGGGGGGGTACCATAAAACGCTGCTGTTGGAACATCCACCCACCAGGCTGCCAATCTCTAAAGCCATCGACTTTCGTTTCAACATCGATTCAGCCGCAATATTTGGGACAGTATTTCTCACGGTGGCCGAGAAGGTTCAGACAAATACAAAAGCCACAACACACCCGCAAATGCCACAACACAACACGAACGCCACAACACAAAATACAAAAGCCACAACATAATCGCAAATGCCACAACACAACACGAATGCCACAACACAAAATACAAAAGCCACAACACAATCGCAAATGCCACAACACAACCGAACGCCGCAACACAACACAAAAGCGAAAACGGAAGTAGCTAAGTAACTGCCCACGGAAGCGAGCGTATTGTAGCGTGTCTTAAGTTCCTAAATGTGTATATGGTTCTGATTACTTACTCTGTTACTTGGGCCAGGGTTGGGGTACCGCTCCTTCCGGGGTAATGAGTGTAGTTTGTGTTGTGGGAAGTTGTAGTTCTTACTGGTGTGTAAAAAACCATGGTGTTTTTGCGATGGAGTGGCTGTGGCCGACAACAGTCAACAATAAACCCGTGTAATAATAAACTGGCTCTTTATTGGCACAGAACGTTACAGTATTTTGGAGGAACGCGCACGGGAACGAGCGTATATTTGACGAACGGAGCTGGAGGATGCCAGATTGTTTAAGAAGTAAGTAAAACATGATTCCTTGCGGCTACAGTTAGAATTTAACTAACGTTAGCTAAAAGATGCGTGGCGCCATTTAGCTAACGTTAGTTAGTTAAATAGCCGCATGGAATCATGTTTTACTTACTTCTTAAACGATCTGGCATCCTCCAGCTCCGTTCGTCAAATATACGCTCGTTCCCGTGGGCGTTCCTCCAAAATACGCCAGCTCCCGAGGGCGTTCCTCCAAAATACGCTCGCTCCCGTGGGCAGTTACTTAGCTACTTCCGTTTTCGCTTTCGTGTTGTGTTGCAGCGTTCGTGTTGTGTTGCGGCGTTCGGTTGTGTTGTGGCATTTGCGATTGTGTTGTGGCGTTCGTGTTGTGTTGTGGCATTTGCGGGTGTGTTGTGGCTTTTATATTTTGTGTTGTGGCGTTCGTGTTGTGTTGTGGCATTTGCGGGTGTGTTGTGGCTTTTGTATTTTGTGTTGTGGCGTTCGTGTTGTGTTGTGGCTTTTGTATTTGTCTGAACCTTCTCGGCCACCGTAATTTCTGGTGTTTCAAGGATTCTTCAAATTCAAAACATGCCATGGTTCCTAGAGTGCCTTCAAGGTAAGGCAGCACAGAGGTCCATTGATCACAGGGTCGGAGGTTTGATCCCTAACTCCTCGTATCACATGTCCAAGTGTCCTTGAACAAGACACTGTATCCTTGACTGCTCCCGATGGTTACACCCCTGCTTTACTTTACAATACTGCCATTGGTCTGAGTGTGTGTGCGTGAATGAGCCAACCACAGCTGTAAAACACTAAATAAATAGAGTCCATTTGCTGTTTTGACATTCTGTCTTAGGTTCATACTCGCCCTGATGAGAGCGCACCGTAGGGCGGCGAAGGGCTAAGCCCAAATCTCGATGTATTTTAGGACGCTAAAAATGATATTGTCACTCATTAACTTCATCAGTGATTGGCTAACTGCTTCTTAGACCCGCTGCTTTGCGATCCGGCCTGAGCCCAGCTGAGGACGTGCAGACAAGCTGAGAGGAGCTGCAGGAAAAGAATATATTTTGCGCAGAAGTACAATGATAGAAAACACAAATATTGACTATTTGTCAAATTTATTTTAATATAATACACGACAAAAAAATTATTTTTCTTCTCCAATCACAGAAACTGATACTGACAGAATGAATTGTGTTTTATGTCTCTGAGAACAATGCCACTGTTTATTTGGTCTGCATACACACACTGTGCGTTCAGGAAATAAACACGCGTTCATACACTCCACGCTCCATTGCATCACCAACGCCCGGACAAACTCATCTGTTTCTTAGTTGTGTGTGTGTGTGCTTGTGGTCTGTGCGTACAGTAATCTGAGGGCAATGGAGCATGGCACGTTAGAATTGAATGTCAAGGTAGGATTAGAGAGGAGTCAAGGACATTAAAGCCCTACAACCACTTCAGTTTGTGACCATCAACACACACAC
This sequence comes from Pungitius pungitius, assembly GCF_949316345.1. Classification (NCBI taxonomy): domain Eukaryota; kingdom Metazoa; phylum Chordata; class Actinopteri; order Perciformes; family Gasterosteidae; genus Pungitius; species Pungitius pungitius. The sequence continues at coordinate 9,707,246 of NC_084907.1, forward strand.
ACACACACTTGGTCCAGTGCTGACAGGTTAACAGTGGGTAAGAAATGGAGGTCAGCTCAGATAGACTCACCTCATGCCATTCAGAAGAACACATGTAATGCAGTTATGTGATGAGCAGCTCTCCCACAGTGCATCCCAATGTTTCCCTAACCTAACCCTCTCATTTGGCACAGCTCGACACAATGAAGCTACAAGACTCACCCACCCAGGGCTTTTTCTGTTATTACAGATAAAAGTGTTGTAAATGAGGTAAGGTCAGCTGACTATAGTAACACGAAGTGTCACACTACTGTACCCGTTAACCCTGGTTACAAAATAAATACATGTAAATGTTTGGTCCTTTCTGTGTTACTTTGGTTAGTATCAGTGCTCCAATCTGTCATTATACACATTATACACTATGTCAATTAGGTATCACTGGTAATAACATGAAGCAAGGCCTAATTCCTGATTCATTTTGGGGCAACCTAATGGCTAATGGTCATCTTTTTATTGAAAATAAGACATTAGCTCATTATAGAGTGCAGATTCTTTGTATTATCAACAATATAGTTTGGCTGTGATTTTATCATTTTGTAGGCGCTATACCTTTCAGAGACGGACAGATAATTGTCTAGCGTGTAACTTGTCTGTCTAAACTGAGGATGATTGACAGTTGATTTCAGTGGAGCAGAATGCTTCTGATTGGACAATGTTTAGTTTGAACTAGAGGAAGATTCGTGGAGCAAGCTGAAATCAAGCCCGATACCAGTGCACTGACATGATGACAATAATCCTGCCTCTGACCCCACTGTGTGTGTGTTTTTTTTGTGTGTGTATATGTGTGTGTGTTTGTCCAGACTGGTTGAGTTACCATGTGTGATGACCAAATATAACCCAGGCCCAGGGGTCTCCTACACACTGCACTGACACATATAGGTCACAACCTCGACCCACACGCACGCACACACATGCACCTTACACACCCACACACACCGCTCAGTTCCAGTGGACACTATGTGTCCAGTTTCATGTATTTTCTCCCTCTTCAAATAGTCTTCCTCCTTTGTCCACTTTTCATACTGTGGCAGTTTGAACACAACCTTTGAACTCCACATCTGCTGACCAGTTGTGGTCACATTTGTGTGTATTTGCGTCCCTCTCAGCTGCCTCTTGTGTTAATTAATTGCTGATAAATGGAGTGAGACTGGGGACTTGAGGTTGAGTGATTGCTCTGTAGCTCTATTATTGTGTGCGTGTGTTTTGTTTCTATAAAACAATGTTTTTCCTCATCCTTCTCCCTCCCTTTTTCCAACTATACATTTTTAAACAGCTCAATTAACCAGCTACCTGATACTGATGAAGGGGGCCGTTCATGTGTGACCACCCGTGTATGTGTGTGTGTGTGTCAGAGGTATTGTTGCTCTGGTTTGAATATACCAGCTCAGATATGAACATCAGACCTTATAAACAGCTGGGTCATTTTAAATGTTTATAGAGGATTGATTACGATAGATGAGCATGCAAACAGTTACTAACAACACATTATTTACACAACAACGTATTGCCACCACATGACACATTAAAATTGCATCTCATAATGAGAAAATCCTCATATCAAAACAGTTCAAGTTATTATTATAAATATTCATTAACAAACAAACAAGTTATTGTTGAAACAAGAAATATTTCTTCTCATTATTACTGAAATAGCTTTACAATTGTCTACAATTGTAGCTGCAATAATTGGGCATTTATCCCACCTTATATTAAATAAAAGGAAGTAAGTAAAACATAGCAGTTGTATTTCCTTTTTTTATTCTTTATACAGACCGCGTGACAGACCTCCTTCTTTCCCTTTAACACCAATCACACCTCATATTTGTGCCCAGTCGCATGGAACTTTGTCAAACATTCACAAAATGCCAAATGCTGGTTCATGTCCAGGGACAATACGGGTTTGTTGCCTCAAAGTTGTCCCAAAATGTGTGTCCCTGACAAAACCAATAGATTTTATTATTGGACTATTTCTCAAGTTGCCATAAGACTGGATGTGCAGGTGGCCCCCCTCACATGGTAGCCCCTACCATCAGTGTGTGAATAGGTAGTGATGGCAGTGTGGGAGGAGGAGCGTGTGTGTGTGTGTGTGTGTGTGTGTGTGTGTGTGTGAAAGCAGTGCCACAGTCTAATTGGTTAACGGATGTGTGAACTGTGCTCTGTTTCCCAGAATAACGAGCACGGCTGCAGGTGTTTCCCAGAAATGGGGGAGCTTTGCTTGTGTGTGTGTGTGATCCAATTCCTCTTCACCAAATTCAAATGTTTGTATGATCAGTCCCTGAATATGTGATGATTTCTATCCAAAAACAGTGAATGTGAGGAAATTCATATTCACTTTCCTTTCCCTTTTGTGTTTATAATACCAATGAATACCAATGCAACAATCTGTCAAACAAAATGAGCATTTCCTTTAAAGACAAATATCTCAATGCACACGTTTGGCTGATTAGTGGTTGTTACTGGTACTAATCATGACTTTATATGAACTATAACTGCAAAATGGTTTCATTATGTTGACAAATCATAGATAACACAATGGTGTCCCAAAATACATCCTGAAATAAAGGCTCATTTTAAACCAAATAATTTCACTTACCGCCCAAGAGTTTTAAATGGTCATTGGCTGCACCTTTGGTTTCTGTGTGAGCCCACGCGTCACAGGTTTGACCTTTTGGGCCCAAAAGAGCTACAAGTATATGCATGTCACATATAAAAACTATTTATCTTGTTGATGTTTTTTGGCTCTGGAACGCTGAGGGTTTTTGAGGGGTCAGCTTTATATCTGCTACATCAGCAGATTCTCTTCTTTCTGTAGAGTTTTCGTTTCTGTGTTTAGCCCAACGTAGCGCTGAGCTACTAATGTTAATATTTTGGCTAGCTACGATTGACTGTCAATCTGTCAATCTCTTCAAAATGGCTCAATGCGGTGTCTCACACTCTTCAGACAATCCTTTGCGTAGAAATAGCCCTGTGTACAATTCATATCTATTCATGAATATATCCATATCCATGTTACGTTAACACACATGCCTGCGTGTGTGTGTTCACTAATGCATGCTTTCATGTGTGTGCCAGTGAGTGTGTTATTGATTTAGGCAGATGTTTCACATGGCCTCCATGTCACAGATGGTTAGTCGAGTTGTCTTCTCTTGTTCTTGCGTCGTCTTGGCACGTCATTAGACATGCAGGGGCTTGTACATGTTGCATGTTTGTATGCGTGTCCCGTGTGTGTGTGTGTGTGTGTGTGACTCCTTTGGCTACTACTGACCAGCTGCTTCCAGAAGCTATTGTGTCACCAGATGTCATGACTAAACGCGTGTGTGTGTCTGTGTGTGTGAGAGTGTGTGTCTGTGCGCCCATTGTGATTGTGTGTTGAAAAAAATGAAATGTATAAATGTTTTTTTCATGTGTGTATAATTTGTGCTTTCTTCACTAGTCTGTGTCTGTCTGTGCTCTGGTGTGTATTCTAGACAGTACGTGTGTGTGTGTCTGAGAGGGGGGCGAAGTGGGCAGTGGAGGCTTAGTGGGCTAAATGAGTGTACGACCCGTGCCACCGCTTGGCCCCCGTGGCCCTGCTAACTCATTAACTGTAGAAAACCGGCCACGCCTCCTGTTGCACGAGACAAAGACATGGGGGATTGGAGTGTGTGAGGCATGGTGGTTAGGCATCTTTCTTTTGGGGGGGGCGTATTAACAATAGGCTTGGCGCGCGACCACCTTTATTTGACTTGACAATCTTGTTTAACCCCCCATGTCCTGCTGTCACTGAGTCTGCTCTTGTCCCCCGCCCCGTCATTGTTGTTCTCAAACCTTTTTATGACTTTCTATATAGTCTGGATTCCAGCTCCATCACACTCCCCACCTATTTACTTTGCTGGTTAAAGAAACATCACAAACAACATCATTTAGGTCTAGAAGCGATTCAAAGGTAGCCATGAATGTAAAGGAGTGGTTCTGCAAGTATGACCTAAGATGCACTCTTTTGAAAATACCAAAGACATAACAAATGAGAGTAGGGAGAAAGGAAAGAAGTGGCAGGTAAGACGTGTTAATCTGCATTTATTAAAAAGTGGAATTCTTTGAAGTGTGTTGCTCAGTGACTACAGTATATTCAGATGCTCTTTGAGGATGTCATGAGAGGAGGCCTCCATTGAGCTCTGATAGATGTAATGGATAGAAAGGCTTTTACATGTCATTGTTTCAGGCTCTCTTGCTGTTCAGAGTGTCAGTGAGACAAACTGTGCATGGTGTTGAGTAATGGTGGATATTCAACATCCATGTAGCCATGGCAATTATTGCTCAATTACCAGTGTGTCTCTTGTTTAGTTCCCTCCCTCTCTCTCTCTCGCTCTCAACAACTGCTGCCTTCCCCTCCCTCTCCCCCTCCCCCCTGCCCAGTGTGTTCCTGTCGGCTTCTTCTCACCAGTGGCACCTGGTTCTGTGTTTCCGAGACGGACGGTTCCTGTGGTTCTAACAGAACACTTTAGAGCGGTCAATGTGCTTGTACATGATCAGGGTTCATGGGTTTCCGAGTACATCTGTGCCCACCCCCTTTATTTTTAAAGAGTGGTCAAAAGACTAAAAGCCATTTAGCTCCAGGCCTTGCCTGATTTTGCGATGAAAAAAGGAATTGCGTCCTGTGATTCAGATCTGCTGGAGCATTTCATGGGGTCTTCCTTGGCCCACGCCAGACAATTCCACCAAGTTTCATTAAAAATCAGTCCAGTCGTCTTCTCCATCATCCTGCTGACGAACATGCAAACACAACAAAAACACAACTTAAAAACAATATATTACATGTCCAGTTGATACCACAGTCTAGATTAGAATCGGCTCAGAACCAAAGCAGCTGTGGGTTAAAAGGGTCGAAAGATTGTTTACCGGTAAAACATCCAACCTTCCGGTTTGATTTTGCTAGAGTTTGTAACATGCCCTCATGTCAACACTTGTGGAGGTGAAGCACAGGCGGCCGTCTTATGAGTCTGGGCCTCTGTGCCACAGTGTGATGTTGCTGTGTGTTGTTGGAGAGGGAGAAGGAGGGGAAGATATCTGTACAATAGTCACATTCTTTTCCTCCACCATGTTTTCATGCTCAATCCACAACTGGACAAAGCTTTATTGATAGTAGCCCACATACTGTATCTGCCTATCACACACACACAACTGCACACCCACGTCCTAACACGAGAATGGTAAGTACTGGAATACATGAAGAACACACACGCACACAATTTACATCGGACAAAGACTGTGTGTGACACACACACGCACACACACTCATAGATCTAGTCTAGGCACTAAGGAGTATTTTTCCAACCTCATGACTTCTCCCTCCAATGGTTCATCGCAATTCCAATGTGTTTGGGCTGATTCTTTGTCATTTGATTGGAAAACTAGCATTTCCCCCCGACCCCCCCTCCCACACACACATGGTTCAGTAAACACAGGACATGACTGTACTGTGTGTGTGTGTGTGTGTGTGTGTGTTTAGGGGTCAGGAATTAATTATTACATGTCCCCCTGTGGCATAAAATCAAATGAGTCTGGTAAGCTTTGAAGTTCAGTCTATTTAATCTCCTTAACTTATTCTGTGTCCTCTTACCCTTATTTTTCACATACACAGTAGTGTACACGTGTTAAAATACAGTAGCACCTTACTTTGCATGTCTACAGAGTTTTATTTATTTTGATTCAAGGTGGAATACTTCTGATATTTCTTTCTAGTTATTTATATAGAAACGCCCACTCGGCTGATAGCATAAAGTATTGATGCAGGTTACCACAGTGCGCTATCAATGAGGCTATGAATAATGTGAATGCTTCAACTAGCTCAGTTAATGTTACCTCTTCTAAACTTGGAAACTGTTTAATTGAGATTTGCTTTGCGGAAGCAGAAGTGAGTTTTTTTCAATAGTGTCTTCAGAGGACGCATACAGTAGCATCTGTGGATGGAGCGGTTTTGTCTCCTCTATATTAGGATGTTTAAATTCAATTCAATTAATTTTATTTTATTTTGTATAGCCCAAAAACGCAAATGACCAATTTGTCTCAGATGGCTTTACAGTGTGTTCACATTCAATGTCCTCTGTCCCGAAACCCTCATCAACAAAACAAACAAAAAATGAAAAACCTTTTGATTGGGAAAAAAGGGAAGAAATGTCAGGGAGAACTGAGGAGAATCTCTCTCCCGGAATGGACAGAATGCAATGGATATCATGTGTACAGAATGAACAATGTAAAAGATGGCCAGTACATTCAATTCATATGATATGAAATTATTCAAATATTGAGAATAGTAAACCAGGTGTAAGGCAAGAACACTGCAGGAACAATCACCATCAGATAGAACCATCATCACATAAAAACACCATCAGATGGAACCACCATCAGATAGAACCACCATCAGATAGAATCACCATCAGATAGAATCACCATCAGATGTAACCTCCATTAGATAGAACCACCATCAGATAGAACCACCATCAGATAGAACCACCATCAGATAGAACCACCATCAGATAGAACCACCACCAGAAAGAACCACCACCAGAAAGAACAACCATCAGATGGAACCACCATCAGATAGAACAACCATCAGATGGAACCACCATCAGATAGAACCACCATCAGATAGAACCACCACCAGAAAGAACAACCATCAGATGGAACCACCATCAGATGGAACCACCATCAGATAGAACCACCATCAGATAGAACCACCACCAGAAAGAACAACCATCAGATGGAACCACCATCAGATAGAACCACCATCAGATAGAACCACCACCAGAAAGAACAACCATCAGATGGAACCACCATCAGATGGAACCACCATCAGATAGAACCACCATCAGATAGAACCACCACCAGAAAGAACAACCATCAGATGGAACCACCATCAGATAGAACCACCATCAGATGGAACCACCATCCACTGAAATGTGAGGAGGGAAAGCACAGACTACAGGACACGCATATAGGGACACATGCGCACATTTGCAGCAGCAACTGCCATACCCCCCCCCCACCAGCCAGTCAGATAGTGCGACCACTATCCTCCTTCATTGCAGGGTGTGTCCGGCCCAGCAAGGTTGTAAACAGGGGAAACACTGCACTGCGAAGCTACAGAAGGATTTACAAAACTCCATTATTGATACACAGTATACAATGATCATTCATATATGTTCTTTTGTAGAATGAAGATATAATTGATCAAAAGCCACTTATGATGACAGACACAGTATATTAAACAAGTGGAAGTCATTGGAAGAAATTAGAATAACTCGTTAATAATACGTTTTGAGGTAGTATAAGGATGAGGTGTGTGTGTGTGTGTGCATGTATCAGTGTGTGTTGAGCATGAGGCGGACTCAATTGCACTTATCTGGGTGTCTGTTTGTGTGTTAGCTTGTCTGTCGCGGATCTGAGCAGAGGTCAACTGACTGGAGTCCATCTGGGCACGAGTCTATGCTTTAGTTTGTGCACGCTCTGTGTGTGTGTGTGTGTGTATGTGTGTGTGAACGTCTTGGCGTACGTCTTGAGGAAAAGCTGAGGGGAGGTTTATCTTACCCTATTGTCAGGGCATATATTTTAATTATATGCACGGCTCATTTGCATGTCACAGCTAGCGGCGGTGGGTTGGGGGGTTATTGATTGTTGGAGGGGGTTGGCTGGAGACAGAAGGGAGCTGAACATGCTGGCCGAGGTCAGGAGGTCGAGCTTACAAAGGCACACACACACTCCACATAGATACATAAAACTGAACATCTCTCTTCCTGTATCTTACCAGGCCTCAGGCCTGCTTAAACTCCAGGGGAGGGGGGTCATTTGACATGCCCCAAAGGCCCCAATCCACCCCTCCCCTCCCGCTGACCTCCTGTCTCCCTCTCTACATTTCCTCTCACATTTAGTACAAGAATACATTTAGAATTCATTAATTACATGTGCTAATTTTATTTTAATTGGATAAACAGCCAAACTTGCTTGATTGACACATCCGTTATTGTGCACCACCGCTTACACGTTTATCGTCCGATTTTAACGGCAACCCAAGTTGTTTTGTGCAATTACAGAGTGCCGGAGGATTAAGCTGTGACTGTTATATTTACTGGAAATGGCTCGAAAATGTGCTCTCATGCGGGCTGAGGATAAAGTAACGATATACAACACACACTGCATCTTTGTGTGTTTATTGAGATTTAACACATGTTGGGTTGTGAAAACCTTTTTGGTTTGTTCAAGTGAATACATACTCTTCATTTATTTGTTTGTGTGCGTTTCCCTCTTTAGTTGTGGCTGTGCGCCTGACACCAACATGCTGGAGTTTCCCTCTACATAGTATACTGATAAAGATACTATTGTATAATACTGCTTTCCCCCACAGACCCACAGACACACACACATTTCACCATTATGCAGCCATGTCTCGTCCATGAAAAACTGAAGCTGAGGGGGGCTTCCTCGCCTGCAGCGGATGCATGGACAAGTATGTGTGTTTGTGTGTGTGTGCGTGTGTGCTCTGCCTGCATGCATGAATAGACCTGTCTTCTTGGTGACCTGTGTGTGTTTTGCGTGTGGATGGTTTCATGCATGCTCGATGTGCATGTTTGAGCTTTTATAGGTTGCGGAGTGGGCGGGAGGAGTATATATTTTAATTTGATCAATATAACGGCGTGATCTATGTCTTTAGGGAAACAACAGACAAAACAGGTGACTGCTCATTTCTGTCCACAAGGGACGAGGTTCCAGAAAGAGGCTCTGCTCTAGTGAGTTACATTCCAAACAATAGATAAAAAGCTTTCATTGTCAAAGGCTACGAGATTGCAAAGAATATTTATAAATCTTTGTTATTAGCATTAATTGTTGATAAAGCACAACAGTGACTTAGCTTGTAGTATAGTTATTATACCAATGAGGAAACTTTTTGGCATTGTTTCTGAAACGTTGAATGTGGACGTCTTGGGTCGGAGCCAGTGACAAAGCAAAAGTTGTGTGGTTAAATAACCAGTACAGCCAGTGAGAAAGTCCACGAAGGATGGATGGGTCAAACAAACCAGGACACCGCTGTGCTGTGGTTAAATGATGGTCACGTTGTCATTATTACATTGTGCTCCCCCCCTCCCCTCCCGGGAAGCCATCTGACTACGTGTCACGGACAGAAACTTGTTGTCATGTTGTTTTGAGATTGATTTCCTTCGGATTTCCTTACCGCCCTCTCTCCCCTGTGCTCATGGTGACCAATTCTGGCACCACTCTCCAAACACTGCCTGCAAACAGCTGACGTGCTTTCTCACACACACACACACACATGGGACCTACGTCACTCATTATCAATAAACCTGGCAGGGCATGCACAGTATTGAGTACAAATAGCTGAATACAACAGACTATCAGTTGTATGATCCCTTCGTATCTCTTTTCTTTATAAAAGTGTGATGATTATAAAGGAAGGTCGCAATCATTATTACGATGAAATGAACACGCCAAAAAACGTTTCTCCCCGACACTTGCAACGCCTGTGAATGTGTTTGACAGCAGTGGACTGTGTGTGTCTGTGTGAGACTCATTAATAATGCATGAGGTGGGTGGGGTGAAGGAGAGGGGGCGGTGACAGATGGAGAATCAGTGTGTCAGAGAGAGGGAGAGTGGACGCACCGAGAAACAGCGAGAGCAAAGTGAGAGGGAGAGAAAGGGGTCGAGGGTGAGGAGGTGGGGAAGAGAAGGAGAGCGTGTGTATTCGTCCTCTGTTCCACACTTATTACATCAGCTGTCTTTGTGTCTCCGTGCTGGAGCAGACTAAGAGACGCCCAATCTTTTGTGTTTGTCGGACGGGGATGGAGATAGAACACAGCGCTCAGCACTGCTCTACACCTGGACGCCAGAGCCGCACTGACCGAGGTACGCTATATGTCAGTGTGTGTATGAGTGTGTGTGTGTGAAGGGCAGAATACTCTACCCTCCTTCCAGTATGACTTTTTATTGTCTGTACACAAGTAGAGTTCAGCCACCTTTTACAGGAAACATTGAGAAAGTCACAGTGAAAGACACATGTGGTGTTTGGAGTGTGTTGTGGTACTTTATGGTGTACTTCAACCCCTCACTGTTCTCAGCCGATTTCATCTCCTCAGTAGTGATCAAACAGAAAACCCTGGTAGTACGTGTTCTCCAGGCTGTTAGTGCGCTCTGTGTGTAAGTGAATGCAGTTTTTGATTCATTCTTTAAGGCGTTACTAGAGTCTACTTACTGTTGATTATGTCTGTAGCGACCAATTGTGTCACTCCATCATCAATTTAAAGCTTTCAGTGGAAACATGTTAAATATTTCACCCACATCGTATCATCTTTACTTGTAGTGGCTGTTACAGGGATCATTGAGGACACACACAAACACACACACACACACACCAATCAGTCAGTCTGCCGCGGTTCATCGCAAAATTATGGATTATGTCGTGTCTGCAAGTTTCTTCATTAGCCACAATTACTCTAACAGCTGCTGCCTTTTTAGATTTCTCTTCTGTTTTTCTCAATCTCTGGACTTTATATGAAAGTGTACTTACTGTATGTGATACAATAGCAATTGTCGACCATACATGAGGTGTCAGATACTGAGTGTCTCAGTATTAGTTTACTCCTAATATTAGTAGTGATGTCTGTGATGTCTCTCCTAGAAGTTACGTTCCTACACATTCTCTGGGATTACATGGGCTTTATTGCATTCAAAAAGGGTTTGTTTCCACAAGTCTGCAGGACTTTCACCCAAGAGGCCGCTGTTCGTGTACATAAGCGACTTAATAATCTGAACCCAAAGACAGTTCTTTCAATACTCCCTGCCAAGATGTTACATAGTTCTATAAATAGTTGAGGATGCTGCTTAGAAACGACTAAAACACTGTGACGCTGTTAACACATGTAGAAATGTCGATATAAAACATATTTTTCAGCCATGGGTTCACAATGTACAATATCTATTTCATGGCAATTGTTCTTTTAATTGACATACATTTTTGGCTTTTTTGATTCCAAGTGTCATCATATTATATATATTATTATATATATTATTATTTAATATTTTTTAGCAAATTTTTTAACTGGTGGTTTTCCTGCAGTACGGCCTGTTGCCTGCCTCCAGTCGACAGTAGACTACCACATGGCCAGGCTGGATAGACAGGTCCTAAATTAATTAGCTTATTTCTAGCCTGCTGTATAATTCTTTTTTGACATGAACATAGAATCTGCACCTGATGGGGTGGATCCATCTTAAATGGTATTTACAGAATTATAGAGGTATACATATTCTATTTTTGAACAACTTGCTTGAAATGATGAACACACTTCACGGTCCATCATTTCCTCTTTTTGAGGCCTAGTGGAAACCAGTAATATGAACAAGATGACGTAACAACAGAGAACCAGTTCAGAAACAGCACAGAGAAGTCACCTGTCATTCATGTATTAGGAATGTGGAGAGTCTCCTGTGCGAACTCTGTTGCTTTGTATCTAGAGTTTGTCAGTGTTTGGCTCAATGGCACTATGGCAGCATCACACTGATATTCAACCTCTGCTGACATCAACAAGACTGATCAATAAGGCAGGTTATGCATCTTATGATTTGATTCTTCTTCATCAGTATAACTTGTCTTTAAATCTAAGAGTACTTACCGTAGTGTTAAACTGTGTGTGTGTGTGTGTGTGTTTCTGTACTGAATGCGAGTCGGTCTGACCACGCTGTTTGTTGTCCTGTAGGAGGATTTAAACACTCAACACATTTATCAAATGTTTGTGTGAGGGTTTCTGTGTGTGATCACATGAGTCAGATACTGGTGGGAGGATTAGTACATTAATGCAAGTGTTTTTTTCCATGCGCAGGTGTGTGTGTGCGTGTGGGTTGGGAAGAAGTGTTTGTTGAGGGATGCAAATGGTTCGACAGTAGTGCCAGAGCAGCGAACACACACACACACACACACACACACACACAAAAATACAGCCCTTCTTTGTTTGGCAGTATTGTGGAGAGAAGGTTAGTGGACCCAGAAAAAAACAGAAACAAAACGGAGGGAGAGAAAAGCGAGAGACCCTAATGACGACGGACCTTTCTTTGCAAATATTTGGTTTCAAACTCGCCATCCCTTCCCCCTTTTCTCCCCCTCTCTCTCTATCTCCTCCCCGCTCCGCATGGCCAAAGGGAAAAGATCACAACAAATTGTCAGTGTGATCTGGCCACATCGCATGGCAGGTTGTGGATTGGACACCTGCCAATCATTACCTAAGTCATTCAGAGACATTATGATCATTATTAGATTTCTGATGAGATATTGTTATTCTTTTACATAGCACAAGTAGCTGGAAGGGAAACATCTTTGATCTTTTGTCATTTCTTGTCCATGACTACATGGCGTTATGGTTCTTATGGTCGTGGCCTTGTTACTTTAATTCCAGTAATAAAGAACCGATGGTTCTATGAACGATGGTAGAACCATATTCTCTCATTAGTCCTCAGTCTGTCCCCTTTTTATTTTTTCCCCATTGCTGCTGCTTGGACTGTCACATTTACGTAACTAGAGATTTAACTGTAGATGACTCTTCTTCTGCCATGTCAAGATAATCTGCTGGTTCAACGTGTGTGTGTTTGTGTGTGTGTGTCTTACACACGTGTGGCATAGCATCGGATTAGCCCTCATCAGCAGAATATTTACAGGAAGCAAAACATTGCATGCAGCAGAAACCCATTTCCTGTCGTGATCTGTGTGTTGAGGTGAGCAGGAAGGTCATTTTAAATACTCGCTGCTACCCTGTATCATATGGACACCATACAAGAGGCTTTACTCTCTACTACCCTAGCAATCCTTTCTCCTTAATTGTTGTAATTCTGTCATCAGGAAATATATATATATAAACATATAACCCTAACCCTAAACATACTACTGCCTTTTAGACACCAAGGTCCCCGCTCCCTTTTAATAATTTTTTTGTTTTAATTGTTACTCTCCTCCTGTTCCGCCAAATGATGCCTCTGCTGTTCTGCTGCCTTTTCAACCCCCGTTTTTACGCTCTCCATTTTTGGGTTTTTAAACTACAGCCCCCCTAGTGCCAGTACCCCTTGTGGCTCTCTTCGGAGGGCTTCGTCTACCACAAAACCGTAACCCTGGCAACAGGAGAAAAAACATATGCATTGGGCAACAGGAGAAAAAACATATGCATTGAAATAAAGAAAAATGTGGAAAAGTACAGGCTTTCCTGTCTCTTTAGGGTTGACCAGTGAGATATGTAAAGAAGGTCAAGACACCAGCCTGCCTGATTCCAGGTGGGAGTCCAGATGTTGAGCCCGTTGGCCAGGTTCTTAACCTACATCAGTGTGCAGACTTCCATCTGTATGTGTGTCTGTTACACTGGGGCATCGTGTCCAACACTAACACTGTGGGACGTGCTAACCTAGAAGAACCAGCGTGGTGATGGGAGGGTTTGAATGGTGAGGAAATACGTGTTATCCTCATGCAGGCAGAAGAGGGGCGACGACAGGAGGAGGGCTGCACCACCAAAAAGCCTTAGCGTCGAAACCATCGCTCTGGATTTAGATTTAAGTCAATATGTATGCGTTACCTAAATAAATATTGTAACAAATCAGATAGAGTCTAGCTCAGCTATAAAAACCAAAACGCAGAATCCGTCTGCACGTTACCACCGTGCCTGTGGTCTGTAACTGGAACGCATGACTTCCCTCAGCTTCACCTGCTGCCTCTCTGGGTGCAGAGACATTTCAAACAACTGAATGACCGAAGGGTAACCCGTGCACTCGCAGATCAGGGTGCTTATGACGAGCAGTGAGAGGCGCTATGGCTAAATAAACATGTTGATGGGCCCCCAACCAGAGACTGAGACTGTCCTCAATCAGGGAACCTGAGGATCCCCACTGTAAATAATGTGAAGCGGCTCGTTTCACAGTGTGTCATGAATCCATCAGAGTAAACGATGGATGCCCTCAATCTGAAAAGGCCATTCGGGGGGGACTTCTCGTGTATTTTTCCACTCTACGACTCTCATGATTGGTCAGGACTCGGGGCTCAGCTTGCCATTGGCCGTCGCTCCACTCAGTCGTGAAATGGTTCCTTTCATTTGTGAGCAGCGCTGCTGCAGGGATGTGTTTGATAAACCTTCCCAGTAACAAAGATATGACATGTTGATGGAGAGGAGTCATCTGACTGGGATTTCTTTCTATTACTTGAGCTCCACTTTGTCCATTTCTGTTGTGTTTGTTTCATAAGATGCTTTGGATTACAAAGTACATTAAGATACATACAAGATTGAAAAACGTTACCTAAATCAATCTTTTTTACATATACAGAGAAATGGACAATTTTAGTGCAGGTCTATCCAGAGCTTCAGCATCTGTCCTTGCCTCATCTTTCCATCCAATGACATCACAACATCTGGCTGAAAAGCCAACCTGACAGACCAGTGGAGCACTAAAGCCACTGTGAGGGATTCATGGTGCAGAAAATCAATATTGCGTTTTTTTAGACTTTGTTAGCAACTTCATCCTCCTCCTCACCCTAGGTTAATAACAGTAGGAGGGAAACCCCCCCCAAGCACCTTCAATACAAGGCTAATCTGGATTCATAGAAAGCACGACAGATATATACAAAATATGTATTGGTTATTTTGAGGGAACTGTCTCTGTAGATCTCTTGTTACCTTCCAATCGGCTTAAATATGTTGTCTCTACTTTCTCTAAATGTCAGAAGCAAAATTAGGGCAAGATTTTGGAAATACATCCTGTTTGAGCTGTCATTTTCCAAAAATGATGAATTCAATCTGTCTTTTTTTAATGGTCTCTGTTTATTTCTTGTGCAGCTCCTTGATTTTTTTGTGCCATAACTATCAATCTACTTATTTAGTTACTCAGTTATGTATTCAATACCTAGTGCTTTGTGTAGGCAACATGCTTTTTGTGAAACATCACACATGTCTACTCTGAGGGATGTATTTGTGTGTGTCTGTGTGTGTTTTCTGCATGTATTTAGTACCCGATAGATATCTGCAAAGTGTTAATTGGGATTTGTCAGCTGCTTCAACCAGCACTCACACTCACACACACACACACACACACACAAACACACACACACACACACTCGGACTCAGCAAAAAAACACAAAAGCGTGTACCCCTCCACACACACACACACACGCCATCTACCCGGTTAATCTACTTAAACGTGTGTCCATACACACTCACACACACATACAAAGAAGACACACTGTCACACCTTTTAACCACTCCACCAGAGCAGTAATCATTGGGCACAAACACACACACACACACACACACACACACACACACACACACACACACACACACACACACACACACACACACACACACACACAGTCAGTCATTTTAACACCATGGTTTCCTCGGCTGGGGGCTTTCCACAAAACATTCAAACGTCATCTCACAAACACACACACAAACACATGGCCAGACATGAGGGACTGTGAGGGACTGAAACAAAGAAGACATGTGGTTCTTGTCTATGACATCATAATGTTCTGTATATTATCTATATATCAGCCCAGACTTAATAACAGGACAGCAGCTGTGGTTCTCACAGGAAGAGATGGAGGGACAGATGTAATATCATCTTACATAATGAATGAATGGGGAGGACCGGGAAGTGTCTGTTCACTTTGTCCCTGTTCAGGAAGTGGACACACATCCCGTTATGGACCTCGTGTCATTTTACAGCTTGAGGAGGAAAATAGTGGAAAGGAGAAACCTGAAAACATTAATTTAGGTAAAGAGTGTTGACATCACACCACGCCTCTATCCACTGTCCCTAGCAAGTCACATGTCGGCTGAACCCGCCTGGGTTACTACACCGCCATGAACCCCAAACAAATTAATTTTCCTGTGATTTCATTCCAATACGGGAATGAAATGGGTTGGGTTCATATAATCCTAAAAACTATGAAAAAATAATAGAGGAGGGGTATTATTGTAAATTACAGTAGGACATTATTTATTGATCAATAGAAGCACACATCTCACAACATTTTTATGCCAAGATAATATCCTAAAACCAGTAAAGCAAACACTAGGAGAAATAAAATGAACAATAATCCATTCAGAGTGACAGTAAAGATGAGGAAGAATCCTTAAAATGCAATAGCAGGCTGAGGCTGACATGTGAACTGTGCAATGAAGACATTACAGAGGAACTGTCCCAGATATGACAGGCATGTCCTGCATGAAACCTCTTCATCACATTTTAATGGAAGCCCCACACATGACCTCAGCTGTCCACCGAAGAAACATATCCCAACGTGTAGGTGATGTAATTTATTTTAGCATTATTAGCAGAATGATTGTCTGTATTGATATACATGAATGAACTGACACGGTTTCTGCCTCCAACAACTTGACATCCATGGCCATATATATATATATATATATATATATATATATATATATATATATATATATATATATATATATATATATATATATATATATTGTTTTGTTTTGTATTTCACTTATTAATTCCAGATATTTGTTTTTAATGCCTTGAGGGCCTTGAAGCCTTCAGCTTCATCCACAGTCGCGACAGCACAGCTTCAGATCTGTAGACCCACATGAAATGAAAGGTTGAGGTTAGTGACCAGTAAAAGGACACACTTTTACCACATGCCCCTTATGAGAAGAATCCAGGAAACCCAAGCTTGATTCATGTTTATTCATTCCTTCTTTCAAGGAGTCACTGGGGAGCTTAGCGCAGTGTGCTTGTTCCTCAGACCCATCTTTGGCTTTGCTATTAGGCTGTTTTTTTATTAATCAAAATTTAAATGAGAAACACTGGCTTTTATGGAGCCCCTTTTTCTTTTCTTTGTACTGTGAATTCAGCCTTTGTTGCATTAAAACAAACACACACTCAAATAAAACGCAGGGGTTGCACTTTAGCTCCATCTTCTTCCCCTCTCTCTCTCTCTCACACACACACACACACACACACACACACACACACACACACACACACACACACACACACACACACACACACAAATACAGCCCTTCTTTTCACACACATATACTCAGATGCAAAGCTTTGATAATAGCAAACACACCTCGAGCCTCACACTCCCGCTGGGGTTGGTCTCCCCATTCACCTCCTCTTCTTCATCTTCATCCCTTCTTACCCCCCCATAATCTCTTCCTCCCCGTTCCTCCCCCACCTCCATCCCTTCTCCTAGCCCTTATGGGGCTGTTGCTAAGGAGCCATGGTGACCGGGGTGTTTTCTCATTGGACGAGGAGGAGTGGAGGTGGAGGCGAGGAGGAAAGAGGAAGTTGAAAAAGGAGGTTGGAGGAAAGGTCCTTTGGGGGGGAGGGATTGCTTGAGGGGCCAGTCGTTGGAGGGTGAGCACAAAGTGAGATCCAGATGTGCTAATGAGGCGGAGTGGTAATGCAGGCATAGAGGAAGAGATGGGATGGATGGTTGGAAAAAGTGAGGATGAGGGGGTTAGGTGGAGTAGAAGGGACCAGGAGGGATAGAAGTGACACAATAAGAAAGATAAAGGGATAAAATAAGGGTAAAGAGAGTGAGCATTAGGTGGAGACGAGCGATCAAAGATAAGGAGATCCCGTTGGCAGAGGGAAAAAAAGATTGACAGAGATGAGAATAAAGGAGAGGAGATAGGAAGGTAATTTAAAGACAGGTGGGGGTGTGAGTGCAGGAGAGAAAAAAACTAAAGAGAGAGAGGACCAGACTATTCCTCTCATTTAATCTGTCTGGCACAAAGGAGCATTAACTCTGGACCCAAACAGACAATCACACAGACACATATCCTTGTATTTCTGTACTTATGAGGGCCTCCTCGTCAACGTGTGTTTTGCCTCCGAAGTAGCAATTTGTTTACACTTTCCTTATTTATATTACGACAAGGCAGTTCTCGTTGTACTTTGAATATCTGAATTAATTATTGAAATGAAATCATTGGAAGTTAATTTACATTTAACGAAATCAGGTGAAGGTCATATCTTTTGGGAATTTTGACCAGAACGTAGATAGACACAGATGGTCCATACAGAACCCAGAAATGCAACAAGGCTTGACTTGTTGCATCTAGATGGCTCTCCACACACGCAGCTAATAGCTAACAGAGCTAATGTGGTTTACCTGAGGGGAAACCAGAGAGTTGCTACGCTGCCATGACGACAACGTTGGTCAGGGCGGTGTTACCAGCTGTAACCTTCGAGTGGGCACTGCCGGGGGAGCACGCTCACATGCACTAACATGAGCTAGAACAACTAACGTTGACTTTATTTGTTATCTAACCTTTACATACAGAACTCAAACCAATGCTAGCTACTCTGCAGCCGCTACACATTTGTTCCAGGTTTCACTCTTTGTGATAAGATGGCTCTGAATTATTGTTGTAAATGTGTGGCAAAATATCTGTACCCTAAACTCCTGTTAGCTACAATATGCATTTGTTCATGGCAACATTTTATTTATGCTGACCTGCTCTGTTCAGCACCGACAAATCATTTGTCAGGCGATATCAGTGTCAGAACTACATGTGCCGTGGTGTCCTGGATGGGCACGGACAATTGTGTCCTTTCTGTCTTTGACTAATCAGCAGAAGCGCATGGACACACACACGCGCACACACACACACACACACACACACACACACACACACACACACACACACACACACTAATAAGCCATTTCCAGTTGAGCAGAGCTGCAGCGGTCCTGTCATAAGCCTCTAGCTGAGCCCTCACACCGATCTAACATTTATTTAACCTCCAGCTGGCTGCAGCCCTCTCATCTGTGTATGCTCACTGTTTCACTGCCTGATGGCCTGCTTGTGTGGACTCAAAGCGAAATACTGCACCATACAAAGAGCATCATTGCATATGGAAAAATGAAGTGGTGGTGGTCAGAGTGTCAGAGAAATACTACTTTCCATAATAGCACATAAAGAAATAGTTAAAGAAAGAATAGCGAGGTAGATCTTTTGTTCTTGAATCTTGAATCCTACACAGGAAGCCTTTTACGGTGCTGCTGAATATATTTGTGTGGCTGCCAGCTCTCAGCGGGTGGGCGTGGCTTTTGACTGGCAAAGATTGTGCCTGCAGGGATCACTAAATAGCCTCTTTGTATGCCATGAATACGTGATATCGTGATGTCGGAGAGGAGAGACGTCTTTAGCGTAGTTTGCATGTCAGCGGGAGCTGTTCAATATTTCAGATGACGCATGGATTGAGGTGCTTGGTGGTAACCACAGATGCCGCCGAATACATCCAATGCAAGTGTGTTAATGCCTGCATTCTCTCTAATGACCACCAGGAGGCGACTCCTCTGATCCTGTAGAAGTCTATGAGAAAATAACTCTACTTTTCTCCTGATTCATTGCCTCAGTAAACATTCTAAATATGAGTTAATGGTCTGAAATATCTATTTTCAAGTCTTCTTACAGCATGGTGGTCCATTTAGAGTCAAAGAGGCCATGAAGCAGGGGATGCTTTAGGGCGTAATTGACAGATATCCTCTTCACAACAGCAGTTGATGTCACAACGACTACGTTCTCTGTTATAAAGATCATGATCTGAGCAGAAGTTTGACATATAAAATATAGAATAGAATGGACTGTTAAGAATTTTTCAGAAATTCTTCTAATTCATGGTCTATCAAAAAGACAGAAGGGTTCCTCAGTAGAGAGAGTTGGTTCACAATTGAGTCCCGGCCACTAAGGAGGAGAAACCAATCCATCACTCCCAATTGACTGCATAAAACACAGAAGGACCATTCCATTCAGAGGGTTAGTTCTAAGCTGGGACTCAATATCAATTATTTGTGTCATAAATTGAAGGTAGTTTTTCCTTAAATGGCATATATTACATCTTTAAGGGATTGAGTTGTATTGAAATGCTGTACTAAATGTAAATTCTGCAATATTTTGTTCCCCTTCTTTTTCCCATCTTCTTCCTGTTCTATTCCTTGTGCTTATCTGTCCATCTCCTGTCACCCCACCCCCCTCTCTGCCTGCGCCCATCCTGTCTTCATGGCTGTGATGGGTAGAAACTGACAAGGGGGAACCAACTGATTGGGGTGCCCCCGCCTCTCGTATTTCCAGTTCAGACATTGTGAGTTGCAGAGGCTTTGGGTGGCTGGATATGATGTGTTCTCCTTTGTAAATGCTCACAAACCCACTGGTTTGTATGGTCACCGAGTTAGATTCATGGAAACCACACATGGAGATTGTTTTGGTCTTTTATGAAAAATGGCATGTGATACAAAGGATATGACTGATTTGATATCTATCGTTCCAGCACAGACCTGGAAGGTAAATATAAAGCAGTCATGATGAAGGTCAGCCAGGAGAAAGGTTGCACTGTTAACTTTACCGTTTCACTAACTGTAGCTAGAGTCCTCACAGTCAATGTCAAATAAATCTGCTTCAAGGTGGGCCAAGTTTACGGTTAGGGTTTGCTAAGGTTCAGGAAAATAGTTAAAATGAAGATGAGGAAAACGTGTTTACAGTCAACACAAACCACAGAGAAATGGACACGTAGTTATTTTACTTCCGCCTATAGTGGGATTGATACTACATTCTGGTATGAGAGCCTGGTTGGTGGTTCTTTAAAGTTAGGTCATGGAGAGCCCCAGCTGATGTGTGCCTGGTTCAGTCACACAGCTGTTGGGTGAGAGATAAGACGTCTGCTTGTGCGTCTATACCCATCCATCCATAAATGGATTCATGTTTCCATGTATGTCTGATTGGGCTGGTATTGTAATGTTTTGAGGATTCGTCCACATTCATTTCTGTAGATATTTAGATTAAAGCACAAACACCAACTTCCCTTTTACGGCCTCCCTTCTGTGCTTCTTTCTTTTCCTTTCTCCTCACTTGACCTTGTGAGACATCCTTTTAATTATTTACTGTCTTCCCCTCTTGCTATTTCTTTACTGTTTGCAACCGGAGAACAAGCTCATCCTCCTGCTGCATCCTCAGCCACCCACTTTACCAACGCTCTGTCTTTCCCTGTTGATTAAAAGTAGGTCATTCTGCAACATCGAGCCACAGCTCCCGCCGAGCATGACATCCTCATATCCACACGGTATCGCCTGGCAACCACACGCTCACCCTGCACTCTCCCCTCCCTCCTCCATCCTCATTCCCTCCATCTTACCTTCCCTGGGGGTGGAGCTTGGTGCAGAGGGCTGGGTTTGCAATCTGACACCGCTGTTTTTTGTCCCTGCCCTGCTTCTATAGAGGGGGGGTGAGGTTAATTGAGCGGTGTTTTGTCAAGGAAAGGAGGGTTCATTTCACACATACATACATAATGTGTCCATTCATGTGTAAATACGGTTAAATGGGAGGGGACAGTCTACCTTTCTGGATCTGAGCACTCTGAAGGAAGTAAAGCATGTGTTGTGGAGGTAAGGGTTCGATGCGTCATTAACTTGCATATATTTACCATTTGTGCCAAATTAAAATGTTGTTCCTTTGGTGTGCAATGTACAGGAGGGAACAAGGACCTATTGTGGCCCATCCAGCTTTCAGACGCTTCTGAATTTCCAATATGTATGTTATCCCAGGCTCGGTTGAAGCAGATCCACAAGAGGGTTCAATGCTTCTTTGTAACTAGACCGTGCAAAGTGGCAAACAGAGCGTCTAAACGGTGGGAGGCGGCGCCACGTGAAAGGAAAACGTGGAGGCCATCTTGGTGAAGCTTTGGCAGCAAAATCTTTATTGGCTATTGTCTGCAGCCTCAACAGTCCTATTTTTTAATTTCATAACCAGTTGTTGACTAAATACAGACGTTATTTCAACTGCTAGCCTACTTCAATAGTTATCAAATCATAGGGCAAACATTATCATGATGTTCCCGATCTTTAGGTGAGGAAATTATGCCTAACTAGGCCTAGTTTTTGAATAGCCCCGATCAATACTAAGGACGTCACTTTAGCTTGTGACCTGTGACCTTCTAGTGTGTGCTTGAGCAACTTATTGCCATTGCCTCTCAATGCATGTTTGTGAGTGTGTGTGTGTGTGTTCAGCACTGTCATGGGTTCAAAGGCCATTGCTGTAGGCATATGGGGGCGGGGGGTTATATGCCTGTATGGATGTTCTACACACACAAACACATACACACCTCTGGGACAGTCATTAGTGAGTTGGGGAGTGCTAGACCTGTTATAGATCAGGGAATAGCAAGTGATAGACTGGACATCAGAGTGGCCACACACACACACACACACACACACACACACACACACACTGCTCACTGTCCCATGAGGTTGTTGAGAGTAGCTCAGAGAGCTTCTCTATGTGTGTTTAATAGAGAGCATCAAGGACATCAGTCGTTTCTTTATTTACTTCACACTCTGTGAGGAAAACAAAGCAAAATGACCACCAGACTAACTTGCTTATATTGTGTTTCAATATTAAGAAATACCAACAATTTCGGGGACATATTATCTGATGAGAAAATCAATATCATTGAATCTGAAACATAGATACATTTTGCCTTGTTGTGTGTGAGATGTCATACATAATATAATGCTCCATGTACGTAGGGTGTATATTTTGTGCATCTTCCATCCACCATTACATACAACCACTGCTGTCTATTCTTACGTACAACCTTTGTTGTGTAATTATGTATAATTATAAGCTGCTCTATAATCACCTTCCACATACTATATATCTATATCTCTAAATACAGCATTCCTGTATTCTTTAATTAGTTCGTCATTAAGTGCTTTGTACTGGGAGACGGAGCAAATCTTTATCAGCTTCCTTCTTTGATCATAGCATTTGCACACTTTTGGCTTTTGTTTAATGCAAAAAATATATATACTTAAAACATTTTGGCTTAAAATGATTGATACACTCTATAAAAGGGATTGAGACTAAATGATGCTGCATAGAAACTATGTACAGGAAATGCCTGGAATAATATATGGAAAATTAACACAAAATATTGTAAAACCAAAAAGTTTTTAACATTTTAAAATATCACATCATAAACGTTTACTGTTTTTGTAACAAACAAGACAGACTTTTGATTTCATGATCACATACAGCACTTATTCATTTCTCACAGCACAGTACTTGTAAAGCCCAGGGACCAATATGCCTCATCACACTTGTACTAGCTTTTACATTTTTTTGGGTCGTTGTTAAGATGGTTGCGTTGCCATCTGAATTGCACTGGCTACCAGTCACTGCTCCGAAAATGGCACACCCATAATAAAGTGTAATAACCTTGTTGGAGATGCGTTTGAAGTATTTTCATATTCATGGACTTCGTGGACACTAATGTTTAGAACGGTGGGAAGCACTCATATATTTGTTGGTGATGAGTACACTGTACTGAAGTTGGTTCTGGCTCAGTTCAGCTCCCTTTACGGGGCAGTAGGGACAGAACAAGTTTGAAGATGTAAGTTTAAATCGATTTTCTCTGCGGTTTAAGCTCAACTCATGATTATCGCCATTTACACCCATCGACGTGGACCACGACCAGAATGATCACAGTCAACCCTGCCATGCGTAGGTAAAGTGCTGCTGCATGGGTCGATTCAACATAATGTTGTGGGAGGACGGTGGGTCACGTTCACAACTTCAGGGTGTTCCCAAGCCAGCTGAGACTGTTCCTCAGAAAAACAAGATAATAAGGAGAGTTTGTGCTGTGCATGTCAGCTCTGCAGTCTCCTCAAGTAGGGCATACTACTCCTGTGCCCTTTGGCAACGCACTTAACCCAGTTCAACAACCACAGATGTTCAATATATGACATACTGTATTCAGAGGGGGTGTACTGCTTGTTTAACTATTGGATGAACTCTTTATTCTTAACAGAGGAGTAAGGATGATGTAACAGCTAAGAAATATCTGTATTTGAAAGAGGCTACAAGCAGAGAACATTGAGCTGTGGTCTCTTACGGTTCAGTAACATCTGACGATAGTCTACCTGTGTCATCCAGAGAACCAAAAGCTGAGAATCAGTCAATGAGACAGAAGCTCAGTACCAGCACTAGTCTGTGTGACGAATGACTGGTAGAGTTTGTGAACCTTTAAACACTGTGAAATGATTTGTAATCGTTACATCCTGTAGATCAGTGATTCTCAACTGGTGGGTCGAACCCGTTTTTAGTGGGTCGCGGGCCTTTGCATGGGAAAAAAAAATCATCCTGTGATTTTATTTTGAAGGGACTTTTTTAATGCAGCGGAGTGTCTTGTTGGGTCAAACCATTCTGAGACATTGGGTTTTTAGGATGATTAAACATCCTGAATATGAAATTCAGCTTATGAACTTGATTTTGAATGAATTTGAGATGTTGAGAATGTTCCTCGATTTGAGTCGCGGGTTGTCATTAAGGGGTGATGGTGGGTCCCGGAGCCAGACCAGTTGAGAACCACTGCTGTAGATGCATCCAATGTTGGGGACAGAAATTTGTTACTCGCTAAATTACTAAATAACTAAATTTTGCTTTTGTGGCATGAAGAAAGGCATGTCGGGTTGATTATAAAGGATGGATGTAGCTGCTATCACTACTGCACTGTTTTCCCCTAAAATTGACCTAAACTGGAAAAATATACTGTTGAAGCTGTTTTAGTGGGGAAGGGCACCAGAAAGCACCAAGGAAGCGCAACGTAATTAGAAGCGAATCCCGTAATTTTTCAAGATAAAAACATTTTTCAGAAAAGAAGTTTGAACAAAATGACAAAAAAATTCCTTCTGTGGTGTGGCCCGCCACCAATTGGCCCACGGCCTGCTACGTCTGCAGGTGGTTGGGGACCCTGCCTTAAATGAGGTCAGATGCTATATAAAACAACTGCTTGAAATTTTATTAGCCATTAAAATACACAACGTGATCAGTGGCCTCATGGATATGGATAGGACATGCCTACTAGTACATTGAATTGTCATTATTTACATGGTTCATCCCCAGTATGAATTGAAATCAACACAAGGCCATGGTTATAACAGGTTTAAGTAGTGACAGAGTCTGTAAGGCCGTTGGACCATCTGGACCTCTGATACCTGCTGATCACAATTGAAATGAGTTGCACTCATCAAAGCAGTGTTTTCACCTGCCCCCCCCATCAGCCCATCCGCCGGTCTGTTCGTCTACGCAAAGTGTCAAACTTAGGGGAAACACTGCAGTGTAAAGTGTATTTAAAGGTACACAGGGTGCTACTGCCTCACCAAATGAAGCTTTGCACTCATTGAAATGACAGTAAAAATGTGTGTGAGGGGGTTATGAAGAAGTGAGCCGGTGCTAGCAGTCTGCAATCAGCGTTTACTTTGCACAGTATCGTATGGTTCCTTTGCAGAGTAACCCAAGCACAAACTGTACGGCAGTGTGTGTGTGTTTGCTGGGTTTATATCCCCGTAGAGTCTTTTACGCAGACCTCCAGGCAGAATGCGGGTTAGACTGTGTCTCTGTATTTGTGTGAGTGTTTGCAGCAGCAGCAACACAGACAGCAAGGACAAAAGAAAGAGGGAAAGAGCATCCTGTGATCCTACGGGCAGCGTAGAGACGAGCTCCTTGAAAGCACAAGCGCATAGCTGAAGAAACAAGGCGTTGTAGACAGTCCTGAGGCGGCTGTGTTTGTGTGTGTGTGTGCTGCTGTCTGCTGTCTGCTGTAGTTCTGCATCTTACACGGGCTAATGAGAAGTCAGCACAGCTCATTGGAGTCTTGGTTTATTTGAGTTATTTTATTATAACAGTCCTCTCGGACCTTGCTCTTCCAGTATCACACCCCAGCCCGTGTTGGGGATATTAGAATGGTAGTAAATGCTCCCATATATGCTGTACTTTGCTGTATTGTATTGTTCATCTGTTGTCTCCGTGTCTCACCAGGTCTGTGAAGAGGCCACATCCGAGTGTGGACAGACGGACCATAAGGAGCCACATCAGTGAGCGTAAGTTAACCATCAGCAACTAGCATTAGACAGACACACTGTAGCAAAGAGCCTTTTCAAAAGCCACGCCACATAGAAACCAGAATAGCTGTGGAATGTTAAACTAAATCTCACGTTCTCCTTGCAACCGTTCCTTGCATTTTGTTCCGAAAATTGTACCTGTTTTCATTGGGAATGTGGCCACGGTTTCAGCTGGTAAGGGCCACAACAACAGGATGTTGTTCTATGTTCACACAGCTGCGGTTGCCTTTGTACCAGAGGGGGATTTAGGCGGCTGGCTCGATCGTACATACAGTATTCATCTGCGTGCACGTGGAAGCCGTAAGAGTGCTGTCACGCTGAGGGGAATTGTGTGTGAGGGTTGGTACACGTTTGGGCTGCTGGAAGAACAGATTTGGTAATGCCGTGTTGGGGATGTGTATGGAGGTCAGAGAAATGGTTTAGATTGTGTGTCAATGCCTGCAGCTTTGCCGCTGTCTTACAGCGATAGAACAAGGGAAGAAATGGACAGGATTTATACCCAGAGCAAAGCTTTTAGCTTTTTATCTTCCATTTTCTTCATGCTACATTGGAGTAGCACAGATCTGTGTGACCTACATTCAC
Source organism: Pungitius pungitius (assembly GCF_949316345.1). Lineage (NCBI taxonomy): Eukaryota > Metazoa > Chordata > Actinopteri > Perciformes > Gasterosteidae > Pungitius > Pungitius pungitius. The sequence goes on from NC_084907.1 coordinate 9,733,818, forward strand.
ATTCATTAATTTAGTATATGCAGTGAATACATTGTGTATAAGAAGTTGTATTACTTCTAATCTCAGTCACATTGAGAAGCAGGGAAAAGTATAGATTTGTTATGCAAATTTCCACCACTGCCAACTAGACCATGCTGTTTCATGGTTCATCTTCCAGGATTCTCTTTTAGTCATAAACACTCACATGAACGTGTCATAGCAGTTATATGAATGCAGCGGCCTTTATAGGTGCTGCTTTCCACTCCACTCCACTGTCTTCAAATAGTACTTTACTATGAGGTGCAATTTTAGTGTAGGCAAAGATAAAGGTAGGAATATTCTAAGGGTCTTTTATTTTAGGAGTAATCGCACATCATCTGGGTAAAGTGTATAGCGCTCTCATCCAACAAATACATGATTTGCAACACCTACATTTTACATTTTTTTATTTTTGTAGTTTTAAGTGACAGAATTTAAAAAGTCAAAAAATTTGAAGACATATTAGTAGCAAAGCTCAAGCTTCTGCAAATACAGCAGAACACAGATTGAGCTATAAGCAGTAATGCATATAAAAAGACACAGACCTGCTCTTCACATGTACACAAGAGGGATTTCCATGTTTTGGGACATGTTTACATATACACAAACAAATGCACATAGAAAATTGAAATTTCATCACCTCGGCCCTGTTCCCTCTATGTGTTTATGCCAGAAAAGCACCATCAGCACGTAGTTTCATCCAAAATGACTCTAATGGAATCTCAATAGGAATAGGAAGCACAACAATGGACTGGATGTGTAATTGAACGAGGTTAAAGCGAATAGATGACAGTAAAATAATAAGGTAAAAACCGTTTGGCAAAATGATGTTAGAAGACATTCTACATGTCCAGTACTGTAGTGTGTCTGCAGTATGTGATGTACTCTAAGCTTCCTCATCCATGTAAAACCAACTTTTAGAAATGTTCGGATATGAGGAAAATGGTCCTAAAATGAGCCCTAATAAAAACATTCAGCAGCCGAATAAGACTTGATTGATTGCACACGACCTGACGGGACTGTTGAATGTCTCCTCGACGTCTAATGGATGGAGTCATATGATATTTAAAGAATGCCTTTCTTAACAGCCTCATTTAGCAAATTAACACAGCTTGTAGAAGTGGGTTAACATTTCTACCCGTCTGTGTCATGATTTTCACTTGGAGCGCGCTTCTGGCAAATCTCTTGGAAGGTCACTAAGCAGGGCTCACTGATACACAATGTACACTGCACACATAATACAAATGAACATGTTCCTTTTGGAAATAGCCTGCAACAGGCCAATCTATCTCTGTTAGAGCCTGCAGCACAGGACCTAGAAGGGAAAAACCAGGCAGAACTTCAGCCATTTGTGTTCATGCCATCAGTGTTTGTGTTTGTGATGATAATGTGTGCCTGACGTTTTGGACCTCAGGCAGAACTAAGGTAGCTCTGACCTGGTTGAGTTGTGTCTCATCTATTAGGTCACCCTGTGAATCGTTCTCTGCAACTGTGAACCAAACTATGTCAGCTGGTAACTTGAAACTACTTGCAATGTACATATTCCACATACATACTCAAAGGTTTTTTGGAAAAGTTGAGAGCTCTGATACACTCTTTAACAGTCTTAAACACTGTGATTCAGCACTCAGTGCATAAAAAAATAAACAAGCAAAGCAGATGTTACTCTAAGAATTAAAATGTGGGTTTGTAACACAAGCTTCAAAACTATTTATCTGTGAACAATACTTGCTCAAGGATCAGTTTTGGTGTTAATTTGTCTGTAAGATTGCCACGATTAGCCACAACATAATGTGTTATCTCCTACCGGAAGTGAACAAGTCACCATTGCTGTGGTTGTGTCTCCCTACGATGTGCGCATGTTCTAATGCAAGCTGTGCTGAGAAGTGTACAATTTGGATATGTTTTTCTTTGCAGTCAAGGTACTTTAGGCAGTGGTGTTGGGGAAAACAAGATACCAGTTGTCAGGTTCATTTAGGATGAACAAAATTATTTGACGGACTTAAAACCGACATTGGCCATTGATCTTATCTGATTTTTATTTTTAATACAAAATGTTTGAGCTACATCACCAACCGTGGCTTGAAGGCAAATGTGAAAATATGTGCCAATATTCATGTGGTGGAGATACTGATTTTGTTTTTTGTAGTCTGTGATATAGCTGATATCATTTCAAGCTGTGAGGTTCCATATGTGGTATGTGTACTATTTAGTATGTGAAGTTCACTGACCCTTTTTCTGGCTATTGTGCACTCAGCCTCAGTTTTTCACTGCACTATAAAAAACACCATATAGAATTTACTGAATGAATGTGAGGTAATAATTTGCACTCGTTTTGTTTGGGTAGATTTCACCACATGCTTAAAGTAGTCTAAACTGATTATTTACAAAAAAGATTAAATATATACTTTAGATTGTAAGCACTTAATACCTAATAATTGTTATTGACTATAATATATGACTTATTTATTCAGGGAAGGTAAGCTTTACTTAAAGAAAATAGTCTCACTCAAGAAATGTGAAGTAACAATTTAAAAATTGAACAACATAACTCATTAACCATTACTTAATAAGGGAAGAAGAAAGTTCAAAGGTCTTTTGGTCATAGCAGAGTACAGGTACTGAGACAACAGAATGCATTCAACCCATCCCACTTGGTGGGAGCAGTGTACTAAAGGAAGCAATAAGGGGTGTGTTGCTCAGCGACACATCAACACAGCAGGGGTTTGAACCAACAACCCCACGATTCCCAGCACACACTCTCTTCTTGTGCCACTGAGAATCTGAGATTTACCTAAAAAAATATTGTTACACTACAAAAAAACAACCTAAACACTTTGTTTGAGTAGATTTAACCACATGTTTATTGTAGTGCTGTCATTATGTCATAGTTGACTCAAAATCCCTATTAATCGCTAATTTCTATCTATGCTAAATGTCCCTTTATTTATTTTTTTCCAGAATTTTTTTATTCATTGTAATGCTCCTTTCAATATGGAAAAGTGGATTGGCTTGCGATAAAAAAATTGACGTTGTTAAAATGGGTTTGCATTCACGTGTTTAACTGACAGCACTAGTTTATGTCACGGTTTGGCTTCGCTTCCTGTTTTAGTTTGAAGTTTCATGTCTCTTGTGGTCCTGGGTTAACTTCACTTCCTGCCTTGTCTTGTGATTGCGTGATTGATTCCACCTGTGTCCAATCACCTGCACCTCCCTTGTGTATTTAAGCCCTGTGTGCCAGTTGTCCTTTGTCGCGTCATTGTCCGTGTTACTTTCCGTCGGTGCACGTTGTCCTGTTTTTTGAATAAAGAGCACACTTCGTCTGGGAATCCTGCATTTGAGTCCTGCTTCCGCCTGCACCGGCAATCCCGCATGTGAAAGAATGACGCGACCATGGAAGGACTCAGCAGGGTTCGATTGGGTACACCCAATATTGGGAGCCCGAGTCACCTTTGCGGGTTCCCGCAGGAATCCAAAGGTGGTTCGGCGGGGCGCTTGCCCCCCAGCCACTCACGAGCCCTGGTTCCCGGACCTTGAGACCCGACAGCGGCGGCGCCGTCCAAACCGTCCGTCTCCGCCCGTCCTGGTTCCAAGACCCCCGTTTCAGCCCGAGTGGGCCCCAAGATGCCCGTTTCAGCCCGAGTGGGCCCCAAGACGCCCGTCTCCGCCCGAGTGTGCCCCAAGACGCCCGTCTCCGCCCGAGTGGGCCCCAAGACGCCCGTCTCCGCCCGAGTGGGCCCCAAGACGCCCGTCTCCGCCCGAGTGGGCCCCAAGACGCCCGTCTCCGCCCGAGTGGGCCCCAAGACGCCCGTCTCCGCCCGAGTGGGCCCCAAGACGCCCGTCTCCGCCCGAGTGGGCCCCAAGACGCCCGTCTCCGCCCGAGTGGGCCCCAAGACGCCCGTCTCCGCCCGAGGGGGCGCCGAGACGCCCGTCAGCGCCCGTTCCTGCGCCGAGACGCCCGTCAGCGCCCGTACCGGCCCCCAGAGTCCAGTCTCCGCCCGTTCCGGCCCCCAGAGTCCAGTCTCCGCCCGTTCCGGCCCCCAGAGTCCAGTATCCGCCCGTTCCGGCCCCCAGAGTCCAGTCTCCGCCCGTTCCGGCCCCCAGAGTCCAGTCTCCGCCCGTTCCGGCCCCCAGAGTCCAGTCTCCGCCCGTTCCGGCCCCCAGAGTCCAGTCTCCGCCCGTTCCGGCCCCCAGAGTCCAGTCTCCGCCCGTTCCGGCCCCCAGAGTCCAGTCTCCTGGCCCGTCCCCACGGCCCCTGATCGTGCCCCCTCCCTCCCATCCCTTGGTCCTCTCCCCCCCACCCCTGGGGGCCGTCTGGGATCCGGCCCTTGAGGGGGGGGTGGGGTCAGGGGTTGGGCCGCCGCAGCCGCACTGCTCGGCGCCCCCCGCCACGACGACGCCGGAGCCGCACTGCTCGGCGCCCTCCGCCACGACGACGCCGGAGCCGCACTGCTCGGCGCCCCCCGCCACGACGACGCCGGAGCCGCACTGCTCGGCGCCCCCCTCCACGACGACGCCGCAGCCGCACAGCTCGGCGCCCCCCGCCACGACGACGCCGGAGCCGCACTGCTCGGCGCCCCCCGCCACGACGACGCCGGAGCCGCACTGCTCGGCGCCCCCCGCCACGACGACGCCGGAGCCGCACTGCTCGGCGCCCCCCGCCACGACGACGCCGGAGCCGCACTGCTCGGCGCCCCCCGCCACGACGACGCCGGAGCCGCACTGCTCGGCGCCCCCCGCCACGACGACGCCGCAGCCGCACTGCTCGGCGCCCCCCGCCACGACGACGCCGGAGCCGCACAGCTCGGCGCCCCACGCCACGACGCCGGAGCCGCACAGCTCGGCGCCCCACGCCACGACGACGCCGGAGCCGCACAGCTCGGCGCCCCAAGCCACAACGACGCCGGAGCCGCACTGCTCGGCGCCCCCCGCCACGACGCACGGCCGCCGACCCGGCAGACCCCCCGAGACCCAGAGGCCCGGCCGCCGGCCCGGCAGACCCCCCGAGACCCTGAGGCCCGGCCGCCGGCCCGGCAGACCCCCCGAGACCCTGAGGCCCGGCCGCCAACCCGGCAGACCCCCCGAGACCCGGAGGCCCGGCCGCCGACCCGGCAGAACCCCCGAGACCCCGAGGCCCGGTCGCCGACCCGGCAGACCCCCCGAGACCCCGAGGCCCGGTCGCCGACCCGGCAGACCCCCTGAGCACCCCACGCCTGGCCGCCGCCCCGGCAGGCCGCCGGACCTTAGCTGTCGGGTCCCCACCCTCCCTCCCCTTGTCTGATTTTTTCCGGTTCTGCTCCCCTTTAGGACCGTCTGGAATTCGGTCCTTGAGCGGGGGGTTCTGTCACGGTTTGGCTTCGCTTCCTGTTTTAGTTTGAAGTTTCATGTCTCTTGTGGTCCTGGGTTAACTTCACTTCCTGCCTTGTCTTGTGATTGCGTGATTGATTCCACCTGTGTCCAATCACCTGCACCTCCCTTGTGTATTTAAGCCCTGTGTGCCAGTTGTCCTTTGTCGCGTCATTGTCCGTGTTACTTTCCGTCGGTGCACGTTGTCCTGTTTTTTGAATAAAGAGCACACTTCGTCTGGGAATCCTGCATTTGAGTCCTGCTTCCGCCTGCACCGGCAATCCCGCATGTGACAGTTTATAGTAAAGCATACTAATACTAGGTAATAGTAGATTGTAAGCACTTAATGAATTAATACCTAGTAGTTTATATTAAAAATTGGACAATATGACTTATTTCACCATTACTTGATAAGGGAAGGTAACCTTTGCTTAGAAAAATATTTCATTAGGCTGTAGTTGTTACTATAAAAAAATAGGTAGTGTAGATGGAATTTGTTAGCTGACTAATACACTTGCAGTAAAATTTAAACAATTTGCATGGGTTATAATTACTACCGTCCAAAATTCATTTTTACAGTGTGTCTGCTGTCATTTATAATGCACTGCTGTGTGTAAGGCCTCCACACGTGGGAAGTAACACTGACCCATTTCAGAGACTCCACTGATATTCTCTCTCTGCCTCTGAATCTCACTCTGGGAATAGATCTGCAATTCAAAGCAGATTTCTGTGTTTTGAGGCTGTTGGTGGACTATGTGGCAGGCTCTTCTCTTAATAACTTCCCTCTGCTTATCGCTCTGTTGGTTTGTGTGCTCTAAAGAGTTCAGTAAGAAACAGAGATGGTTGATGCAGGTCACCACGGCTGATGATATGTGTGTTTTATGCATACAAGTGTGTTTGTGTGGGTGTAGGGTGTGTCTTTACCCATTTGTGACCATGTGCTGTACCTCCCTCTGCATCTGCATCCCTACATGTTGAGTGTGTGATTGGCACACCATGCCAGCCTAGTGTATCAGCTGGCTAGGAGCAGATTAGCTATTTATTGGAATAGTGTTGGACTGACATACCCCCAGATGGTTTCTGCATAACGTGTGTGTGTGTGTACGCGGGAGGTGTTGGTAGGTTTTGGATGAAATCCGAGACCTGCCCTCAGGACAGAAAGCTGTTGTGTCCAAGTCTGTCATTTTGCAATTTAACCACAATACGACAGAATTGTGTATTTTTGATCATTTTGTTCAATTTTTGAGTAAAAAATGTTGAATGATTCCTCGTGGAACTCCCCATAGCTGACATGTTTCACACTGATCACTGTACAGTATGAGGAACTGTTAAATCATCATTATCAGATGTTTTTGGATCATTCTTTTTGTCAACAGCATGAACCAAAAACTATAAATCAATAAGCTAGTTAGCAGCAGTAAACACAAGTTGAACAAATTTAGTAAATTAGGAGACTAGATTTGTTCATTTACATTTAACGCTTATTCAATAAAGGTCACAGTCCTTCTCCGTTCTCCGTTCTTAAATTGACTGATTGTTTGAAATGTCAATCTCACGCCAACACCTGATCTCTTTTGGTATTGTGTCCTGTTGTCATAGCGTTGAGCTCCGCTGTGATGGGGAGGGGAGCGAAGGATTGATCCTGGTGGGAGATGGCAGCATGGGGGACAGGGATTAACAGTGGCCAGGTGGTCCTGCCCTCACTACCAGTACATAGACTGGCTGTCATGTGGAGGTGTCTGAAATACAGAGATATAACTCGGCCGTATTTGAAAATATGGAAAAAGAAAGCAAACTCTTTTGTGGACATTTTGTTTTTAAATCTCTTCCACCCTGCAGAGTTGAAAGAACAACGCCATTAATACCATGCATCACTGAAAGTGTGATTTTAAAAGAAATTCTGATTCTGCAAAGGAAATCAAGTTCAAACATGGACTTAACAGACTTAAAAGTCCCTGCACAGTGAATCCCAGCTGTGTGTATATATATATATAGAACCTTATTTCTTTAAAGAAAACTAAACCTACAAATGTGCTACTTTAGAATGAATTGTTACATTACACACAGATATTCATGCAATTAAACGTAGTGGTAAAAATATTATAACAATTGTAACACACATATTGCAATATATTAGTGCAATTCCAATAAACCATTTTCCATCATCATGATTATTTCTGGACAAATGATTGAAACCATTGGACAGTGAAGTTCAGAATCAGTGCTGCAGAGCTTCTTCTTGGCATTGTTTCTTGGCTGCTCTCTCTGGGGATCTGTACAAGGTCTCAGCTGTGAATGTAGGCCAGAGTCGACACATACTTTCATGCTAGGATGCGTAAGGTACACATACAGTATACACACATGGACGGTTCATACCGCAGCGACACCGTCGTCCTCCTAACCATCTGTCTCTGTGCTCTCAGGTCCTCGGCTGTCAGGAGAACCATCTTGCCAGTCGGGAGAGGTGACGGTCGAGGCCGGGCCAATCGGAGGGGGAGAGATGTTGGGGCAGGGGGGCCACCGAGTCCTGGCTCTAATGTCATTAGTTCTGACACTGTGGCACGAAGCAGCACCCATAGAAGTCCCACAAGACCGTAAGTCCCCAAGCAATTGTCAGATCCATTTGAACACAATATATTTGCCTTTGTGATTTGCACTTCAGGGCCACCGGAGCTCTGAGTTATTTGCCTCGTTGAACTAAAAGTTGGTGCTTCGAGTCCTTTAGTAAAGGGCGGAACATTTTAAAACGTATTATGCAGACGAAGGAGACAAGGAAACAAGGGAGACGAGGGAGAGGGAGATGATGTCCGTGAGGGAGACGAGGTACATGAGAGAGGTGAGGGCAATGAGGGGAGCAAGGGAGACGAGGGAGATGAGGGAGACGAAGGATACGAGGAAGAGGGAAATGAGGTGAATGAGGGAGACGAGAAAAAGGGAGATGAAAGAGAAGAGGGAGATACGGGAAATTAGGGAGACAAAGGTTACCAGGGAGGAAGAGGGAGATGATGAAGAGGCAGATGAGGGAGACCAGGGAGATGAGGGAGATAAGGAACATGAGGGAGGAGTAAACAAATATCCAAATCCTAAAATGGAAAAAACATATAAAAAATGTAATGTCCAAATATTCCAAAAAGTGAGGTCAGGGGATACAGCTGGAAACTTCTGATTGCAGGATTAGGGGTTGAACCACCAGCAAACCATTTTTCAGTATCACGTGACACTTCATGACATGTCGAGCCACTAATGCCTCTTCCCTTGTGGCTTTCTGACAAAGCTAACTACGGCCCTGCATGCTCCGCGGGGGGGTGGATGGCTTCACGTAGACAGGATGAGCAGCCCCACCCCCGCTTTTCCTTATGTCTCCTTATCGGCTTCACAGCAACTCCCCTTTGTGACCTTTATTGATGAGAGCCTTCCATACATCAATACATGTTAACACACACACACACACACGCACATGCACACTCATACACAACACAATCTCCATTTAAACATGATAATATCTAAAGGGCTAATGTTTGCTAATCAAGTTCAATAAAGAACCTCTGCAGAGTTCTACTGTAGTGGAAAGAAGCCATTCATCATTATCAACTGGATCAAACCAGGGCAGGGGTAATAGTGACCAGCAGCATGGATGTGAGCATGCATTTAGTGCACACACACAGAACACACCTATCAGGGCCCATCTGTAACACAAGGTCAGCCTCCTGATAGGGGTCACTTCATCTGTGTGTGTGTATATGTGTCTATGCTCCTGTGTGTCAGTGGAGAAATTGTACTAACCTTTCCAGGAAATGATCACCGTGGTTGCGACACACGTCTGTACATTGTGATCCGTACAGAACGTGGCTGATTAATTGATTTTTAAAGGAAATGTTGGCTGGTTTTATCATGTCATGTCCTACGTTAGTTTCTGCAAATCTTACTAAATCAGTAAAATGCGCAGTGCTGACCTTTGACTTCATGTGACTGGCTCCTGAATACAGCAGCTTCAAACACAGTTGTACTTCCATTGTTATTTGCAACGAAATACACAGCTATGGCAATATAATCTAACCATCTAACTCATAACGTGTGTGTCTTTCTCCTTTCTACCGCTCTCCCTTCGCTTGTACGGCTTACAGGTGAGTCCCTGTTTTTGTGTCTCAGAGTTGTCTCTCTAATGATTGTATAGCATTAACTCCACAAGTGTACGCTGTAAGCCTGGTCCTCAATTAGTGCAGCTTCAGGGTTCAACCATCAGGTCACAGGCCCCACGTGCAGCAGGCCAATTGATAACCCAATTGATAATTGTTTAATTCATCTATCCAATGCAACTTTGATTTGACCAGTCCTAAAGACATGTTTTTACAAAATAATTTGGATTGGACAGATCTCACCTCACCAGACCAGTAGCTAAGGTACTTCAATCCATAATACGCTCTATTTGTGTTGAGTTCAGGTAAAGCTGAGTTGACTACATTCTGTGTCATACGGTGTTTAGTTGACTGTAAAGTTGGTTTCTTGAAAATAAATTAACTTTTGGAAAATTCACACAATTTAAGAAACTACAGTTTTTCTTTGACAAAGTTGACCACCTGCTCACTCTGAATGGACCTGTGACAGTTGGGACCCACTCTGTTTAACATAAAATACCAAGATCAATATGTTATAACATAATAATATACATGTAAATATGTTTCTAATATGATTAACAATCACATTACTATTCATCCATGTTTCTCCCGTCTCTCTTTGGCTTTAAACTGGACTAACAGCAAAAATCCTGCAAGACCGTAAGTATTTATTTTTAACATTGTGTGTCCCACTAGCTCATAGCTAGTAGCTCCCAGCATGCAGCACTAAAATAGCAATTGCTTAACTACACTCATAGAATAGGAGTAGAATAGAATTGAATACATTACATTGAATTTTAAATATATATGTTCAAATCCCCAACAGTTGTTAATCAAAGAGAGTCTTTAGTTGAAAAGCCCATTGGTTGCCAGAGACACTCATTAATGTGCATGTTAAATAAACCAAGCAGACACCATTTCATACATAGCAGAACAGCAATCCCAACACAGGCAGTTGGAATAATGTGAGTCTTGGAGGATAAGCTGATGGGAGTCGTTTCCATTCCAATTATCTCCCATAGCTTTGTCACAACCTAGCATACTAAGAAAATATTCTTATGGTTGCCATGGCAGCGTGAGGGATATAGTCCTTTTTCAGTTGCGAATGAGATTAGTTGAAATAGCTTCAATTACAGATTTCTGCCCCTCTAAAGAGCTTCTCATCTTGTATTGTGTGTAGTTTGTGTGTGTTTCTGTAATGTTGAAGGGTTTGAACCATTAAGTATATATTGTAGATTGAACTGCGATGGAAACTATCAGCTGTTTGTTACTTTCATGAAAACAGAAAGAAGGTTCAGATTGACGTTTGAAAGATACAATTATTAGTATTGTTTCTCTCAATTTGTCAACTTCTTGCTGGGAAGTTACTGAAGCCTCTTTTTAACATTATATATATATTCAGTGTTAATATCAAATAACCCATCTTTTCCAAAGTACACATAGTACTTTGGATTGTGTGTTTGCACACAACATTTGTGCACAGCCATATTATCGCTGTAACCTTATCTCTGTCTGCCCCCTCCCCCCACAGTGAAGCAGCCCCCCACCATAGTCAAACAGTCCGTGAAGGACTACATTGTCGACCCCAGAGATAACATCATCATTGAGTGTGAGGCCAAGGGCAACCCAGTGCCAACGTAAGCAGTACACACACACACACACACACACACACACACACACACACACACACACACACACACACACACACACACACAAACACACACACACACAAACACACACACACACACACACAGCCCCTCTCAACAGGTGCCCTCTGGCCATTGTTTGGATTTTTATGGAATAGATCTGTTGTGAATGAGGTAAAGTTTTTAATGTAAAACATTTTATTTTACAATAACATTCATAGAATAGCAGGTCAGAAGGTTTGCAGGTACTTCAGTAAACAGTGAGATGGACTTGCTGCACAGTGTGTGCACCAATCAGACGCAGCTGGCAAAAAGGTGCACAGCTGAGTACATGAAGCAGTCCTCTCCCCTCCTCTTTCCCTCCTCACGCTGTGCATCATTCCTGTCCCGGGCACATTGTCTTTCTCTGTTCTCTCTTTTTTTATCTTTTCTCTGCTGCTTTTTTGTTGACTTGATGTGAACTGTCCTTGGTGTCTCCTGGCCTTCACCATCCAGCCCTGTGTCCCTCTGCCAGTGAGAGTTATGCAAAGTGCCACTCACATGCCCCTCCCCCCCCCCCCCCCCCCCCCGCCTACTCACACCAAAGTACATGTTTTTTCCTACCAGGTGAGTGACAGCCTGTGGCATTGAAAGAATAAGCATTTTTTCTAATGACCACCAAAGGGCGACTCTTCTGGTCCTATACAAGTCTATGAGAAAATGACTACTTCTTTCGTAATGTATTCCTTCAGTAATATTGGAAACATACGTATATGGTCTCATTCTCTAGTTTTAAGTCTTCTTCAATACGGCATGATGTTCATTTAGTAAATGATGGTCCATTTAGAGTCACACTGACCTCAGAGCTCTGGATGCCTTAGCAAAGCTACCTTGTGATTGACAAGTCTCTACCAAGCCATCTAGGAGTTGCCTGTGTTGTCATCCTACAAATATAACTATAATATAACTTTTCGCAGTGTGTTTTAAGTTCTAACTTCTTAGATTGAATAACAAACATTCTGTCTTAGTGTAACTTATACAATTCCAAAAAACAAGATCAAGATGCTTTAAAGACAATTTTGTTTTCGTAGCATATTTCAACAAGGCCAGTGCTTCACATGAACCATTAAAAACATCCAAATATAAAGCAAGGAGATTTAAAGAGTTAAGAGCATAGAATGAAACTGAAGAAAATGTTAAAAAACTAAAAATAGAATACATTTGAGTACCAATAGGCAAAAATGGTTAATTAAAGGCAACAGCAAACAGAAAAGTTTTTAATCTGGATTTAGAGGAGCTGAGAACTCAGCAGACTTCTGGGACTTTGTTCCAGATATGTGGAGCAGAACAACTGAACGCTGCTTCTCCAAGTTCAGTTTTGACTATGGGAATATAAAGTAGAAGGGTAGAAGGGTTTGTGGCGGTTCAAAAGGTATCAGCTGATCAGAAATCTACTTAAACCCTAAACCATCCAGTGCTTTACAAACAAAGCAGCAGTACATTTCAATTTTACCCAAATGTTAAAATGTAGTCTCAGGTCGTTTGATACAGTGCTTTTTCCTCCTTTACACACACCTGGTATCCAAGTACTTTAAAATGTGCTATGTTATGGATATTCCTTCTTTCAAAGCCCGCCTGGAAGAAGAGTTAATTGAAAATCGATCAGGGAATGAGTCTTTATCTCTCTCTCTCTCTCATCTTTCTCATTCACAGATTTCTCCCTGACTGTTTTCTGCTTCTGTCAAAAACCTTCTCTGGTGTACACTCAAATGATGTCCACACACACACACACACACACACGCACGCTGGGTCTCCAGTGGTTACATCAGTGGGGGTATGACCAGCTCAGGACAGTGGTACATTGTCTATTTGGAGTCGGATTGGCTTTACATAAGACACACAGGCATTCAGACTCACACTCATGCAGATTCATGTGTACGTACACACACACTCACACACACTTACAATGAGGCAGTCTCTCTCCCATGCACACACACTGGCTCTCCCCTTCCCCGGACAGGCTTTGTGCTCCAAAAATGCACTAAGTTGACTTTTCATGCAAATGATACATTCAGCGTAAGGGATCATTCACTTATTCACTCAGTCAGTCCCTCACTACACAACACATGCCCCCACGCACACACAAACACACACACAACACACACAGCTTGAGCTTCCATAACTTCAACTCCAGCCTGTTGTTTAAGCTCAGTGCAGCATCTCAAACCTGGCCCTGCTCAACTGGTAGTGGCTAAAAATGACAGGAAGCATCTTTAGTTAAGCCTCGCTTATCACTGAAATAGAGCTGGGTTATATAAGCATATGGAAGTGTTCCTCACTAATCTGAGCCCTCTGGAAACACCACATGGAGCCACACAATACAAAAAGTAAACCATACACACCTCATTTATGCCATGGGTCATCTTCACATTAGAGACTCTGAATGCACCACTACACAGAATTTTTGCATAATCAACATATTCTCTGGCCAACTTGCCAAATATTGAAACTTGGGGTGGCACTACGCTTAAACATGACTTGGTAAGGTTACTGCCATTGGTTTATTATGTAAATTGTCCAACAAAATACAGTAAAACAAGTAAACTTATTGTAAGTCGCTTTGGATAAAAGCGTCAGCTAAATGACATGTAATATAATGTAATGTATATTAAATTAGCCCATAAACAGCGGTCTTCAGGGTGACAGTCTTGTATTTGTTTGTCCCATCGAGCACCAAGCTATGGTGGTTGATTGGTTCAATATAGGGCACGGATAGTTTCTACTGGATGAGCTTTGACTAGTATAAAACGTGTGAGAGTGTCCAGGGACTGCAATGGGATGTAGGGTGAGAAGACAGATGAACATTTTTGGAGAGTTGGCAGTCCCCAGAAAGACTGTATCAAAGCAACCACCAAGAGGACATCAGTGGAATGAACTTCAGCTCCAGGGACCAACATTGTGATAACGCCAAGTCTTTGATCCGATTCTGACTCAGGTTCTCATGGCGAAGGAACGGAAAGTTTTTCAACATCGGGAAAGATCCCAGGGTGACAATGCGGAAACGCTCTGGAACTCTAGAGATCGGTTTCCGTAGCGGAGGACGACCGGAGGACTATGAGGGGGAATACCAGTGTTTTGCCACCAATGACCTTGGAGTGGCTCTGTCCAACAAAATCCTGCTGCGTGTCTCCAGTAAGAATCCACAAGAACCCACACACACCATATTTAAACATCACCCAGACATTAACGTATCATAGGCTACTTGTTTCCAATACAATAGAATCATGAGTGAAGAACAGTTCTGGGGAGGCTTTTCATACTCAGTTGGATGGACAACGATTTATATCATTATTTCATCCTGTGTGACTGAGGTTCTTCTCTGTCTCTTTTTCTTCCTCCCCTTCCCCCCTCCTTTGGTGCCCTCCAGAGGCTCCTCTCTGGCCTAAAGAAGTGCTGGAGCCAGTAGTGGTGCCTGAAGGCAACTCGCTGGTTCTGAACTGCAGCCCACCACCAGGCCTGCCTCCTCCATTCACCTTCTGGATGAACAGCGGTGAGCAACAGTTATACATCGGTCCTATCAAATACAAATTAGAAAATACTCAAGTAATATTAATAATAGTAATGATTGAAATACGTATTTCAAAGGAAGTAATAGAAATACGGCCCATCGAGAGCGTGAGCGTGTCATGCAGCCCTCCAAGGCTTGATGAGTACGGCTGGCCTGGCTGCTGATTGGTCCCGGGGCATTGTCTCGACGACCATATGGCTCGCGTCAGCTGGAGCATTTAGCGTGTAGATGACGGTCCGTCTGGATGTCAGTGTTTGTGGCCAATGTTAACGTACGCCCTTTAGCAACTGTAGGATGACACTTCAACTAACCCGGACAGACTCTGAACTGAATCGCACTGTGTGTGAAAATATCCCTGTATCTACAAGCCAGGGGTTCGACAGGAAGTAGATGGTTACCTTTGATTACTTGACAAATACCTATTCGCTAGGAAGAACCACGCCATCCGCTGAAAGCGTTTAACGTGAGTGAATGTGTTGTTGGTGGATTTTGTCTAGTCAGTCGGATGAGTTGTGGGGAACTACAGCGAACCGCTTCAGGGCCCTACAAAAAAGGTGGAAAAAGAGGGAGAGATAAAAGAAAAGAAAGAAAAAGGAAAGGGTTGAGAGGGTGAGGTTTTAGAATGCGTACTCGAGAACGAGAAGAGTGGGTTGAGCTCTATTTATGGGAATACTGGAAGAGGCGTGTTGGAGGTGTGGTTCTGCTCCTGAAATTACGCTAATTACCTTCAATTATTGATAAAGGCCTGCATGAAGAACTATTTTGTATATGTTGCAGGACTTGAAATAGACGGATCAGAATCGGAGCAGTAATGGGAGAGATATCACATTTGTAGTCCATAGTTTGGACCAATCGCTGGATGCTGGATTTTTTAATTTGCTGTCCCCCTGGGAATCCTTTGTCTTCCAGCTATGACTCCGATCCCTCAGGATAAGAGGGTTTCCATGGGTCTGAATGGGGACCTTTACTTCTCCAACGTTTTGACCAAAGATGCTCACACTGACTACAGTTGCAACGCTCGCTTCCTCTTCACACACACCATCCAGCAGAAGAACCCCTTCACACTCAAAGTCCTGACAAGTGAGTAGACAAAACACGCACACACAATTTACAGATCCTGTACTGACTTTGAGTTAATGCTGTCCAGTATTCTCTCTTGTCTCCCACTGGGAGTTTTTGGATCCCACACCGTTCCAACCATTAAAGTCGTGCATGTCCCCATCCAGAGGGGATGACACTCTATGGCAAAGAGCATTTCATCAAAAGATACTGAAATGTTGGGTTATCTAATATAATGTGAAAACATTTTTCTTCAGAAGTGAGTGTGCGTCATCACATTCAGTGAGTGTGTCCTGTGTGTGGACTGTTGAGCCACTGTGTGTGTGTGTGTGTGTGTGCCTGTGTTTTCAGAGGAGCCGTATAATGACACGTCTTACAATGCTACTGACACCTACGGTGGTGAGTCATTACCTGTTTGCCTCCTTAGTCACGTGGCTAGCACACTAACCAGGGCCGGCGCTAGCCATTTGGGTGCCCTAAGCACAAATGCTTGGTGGTGCCCCCCCCAACCAACGAACCAACCAACCACCACCACCAAAGGAATAACAACCATTCAGAATGTCTTAGTTAGGTTCTCTTTATTCCCCAAATAACTTCTAAACATAAATAATTTACATAAACAAACATGAAAAGAAATAAATCATATAAAAGATAAAATTATAAATTATAAATACCAAATACCACCACAATTACTAAAAACACAGATTTGGAACTGAACATTGTAAATGCAGAAAGTATTCAAGTATATAACCGTGTAAGTAATAATGTGCACATTTCTTCAGTAAATAATATACATAAGTACAAATAATAATAATAAAGTGCAAACTGCACAGTAGAATTTACTTTACCATCTCTATAAAAGAGACCATTCTGCTATCCGATAGAACAATATTAAAAACTACCATCAGTTGTCAAAGGCCCTACAGAGGCACACGCCTGCATTTCCTAGCTGCAAAATCAGCTCTCAGGTCATATGACAGTTTCTGAGCCACGTCCCCATTGATGCTGATGACAGCCAGACCACTTAAACGTTCCTGCCCCATTGATGAGCGCAGGTACGTTTTGATTAGTTTGAGCTTTGAAAAGCTTCGCTCAGCAGAGGCAACTGTGACAGGGAGAGTCAGTGCAATACGAAGCAATCCATAGATTGGGATATGCCTCTTGAAGCCGATTGTTATGCAAAAACTTAAATGATAACATAAAAAAAAATGATAACAGAAACGGTAACGGTAACAGAAACTTCGGGCGGCCCGCGGAGGAGTACCGAATACGGCCCACGGCGGTCCGTGCGGACATTATGAGCGCGAGTACATGTGGGCAGCCGGCCGCCCGGTGGCCGCTAGCAACGGTCCTCACGAGACAAAGTTCGGGGACCCCTGATTTAAAACATTGTCTTAGCTGAGAGCGACGCGCGAGCATCATCCCGCTGTCTCTTCTTTCTTCTTTTTTCTGCCCCCGACTCTTGATGCCTTTTCGAAGCCGTTTCAAAGCTGTCTGCCACATTTGAGATTTGAGGCATAATGGAACAAACCACTGGGAGGTGGGGGGAGGGGGGGCCGCACAGGAGGTTCCCCTTTTTCTCCACTAATTTGGTCTAGGCCTATTACTTTTTGACTTTGTATTGATTTTGCATATTAGCATGCTTTAGACATATTTTATTTGTTATTTATACTAGTAGCCTACTGTGATGATTTTTCACGTCCCAGATTTTTTGGTGCCCCCCCAGGCACTTGGTGCCCTACGCGCAGCGCGTGATGTGCGTGTGCGGAGCGCCGGCACTGACACTAACATGCTATCTCAGTGACGCTAAAGTCATTGATGACCTAGGCCTGACCTTTAACCTCCTAACTGCTCTCAACATGTAGAATTCACTGTGTGGCTTCACATGGAGAATTGAGTGTTGGTTCGTGTGTTGGTGTATTTAATTTATACCTGATTCTTTTGCTATCAATATTTTATATTTTGTTCCTCATCAGGAGACATCTACATGAATTCAACCACATTTAGATCTTTCAAAACAGAATCAAAACAACTATTACCTTTATTACAACATGACCCATGCAAGAGATACTTATGAGCAACATTATTGGGTCACTCTGGGGCCACATGCATATCAGTTTGTGAGACAGATCATCAGCAACAGCATCTTTCTCTTCCATTATCCATTGTGAGTTGAAGTTGACAATTGAACTCCAACCTGACGTCCGACGACACTTTACCGAGTGACTTATATAAAAAACTCACAAACATCTCTCTGACCCTCATATGCTTCATAATGCCATACGTGTATTGAATGAGCCCATAGCTGGAGGGAAGGGATCAGCCGAACTGGGAACATATGTGTTAGTTAGTGGCTCAACTGGGGGGTAATATGTCCCTAAGGGGAAGATGCTCCAAGTGATAGACCGGTCCGCCAGCTCCGAGGCCCCATTGGGAATGAAGACCCCGACGAGGCTGAAAGGTGCAGAAAGGGATTAGGTCACACAATGAATATTCAGTCTGGATTGATGCTGTGATCATTAATAGTCACAGATGTATGGAAGTAAATCTGCCCTCAGTGAGCATGGGGGAGTGATGGGGTTGGGGGTAACACTCACATGCGGGCTATTTTATCACTAATCTGATACAGAAATAAAAACGGAAATCTCTTTTTTTGCAGGTAGCTCACTGCATTGCCGTAGTTCTCACTGTAGCGAATGTGCATACAATCACCTCGACTTGGGTTACCACTAACTGTCTTCTGTGTGTTTCCTCCTCTTATTATTGTTCTTCTCATGCAAGTGTCCATAACAATAGCAGATCCTCCTTTGCCAGCTACTAGAGAAGCTAACCGCTAACAGATGCTTTCATCCCATACTGATTAGCATCACAAAAGAGGCTAATGCTAATTTAATCCCAAACACCTCCCAGCATCCTGCAGCTCTCTGCTGGCTGGATTATAATGTCCTCGCCGTTGGCAGCATTTGTGTTGGGACTGGATCCGACTGGCAATGTGAGGACAGAATCAGACAAATCAGTCTGTGTAATGAGATTTTAATTGGAATTGGTCACTTCTGGTGAATCGTTTGAAATTATTACCAGTCACTCAGCATTAATAATGCTGCATACAGTGGATGGAAAACCAAGCAGAATGTCCTCCTCACAAATGTGTCCAAACACATTTAACCCTAAACTCATGCCATTGGTATTCCTGTACTGATTTATATTACTGTTTAATTACAACTTGGATTTTTATTATTACTACAGAATAAACAACACTGATGCCAAACTATATCTTAGTTATATTAGTTGTTTTTTAAATCATAGTTCTGAGATAGATTTGCATCATTGCCTCCCCTTTAGTAACTTCACTGAGTGTGCAGAATGTTAAAGCCCTTGCAACCCAAAAGCCAAATCCAGACAACACTAAGGTTCTGTTCTAAAGGCTCTCGTGACAATGGTGCTCCTTGGTTCAGCCAAGGCCCGCTGAAAGGTGGAAGGCCATCGACTACACAACTTCTATGTGCTTCAGCTTCACGTTGAAGTAATCTCATCCCCCTAGAAGAACGTTTTATCAGCTGCTTTATTTAAGCGTTCAATGCCAATCTTTACCATCTCTGTTCTCTTGGCAACTGCAAAGCCAGATCAATGAGTCTGTTGTTGTTTCTGCATCTCTTAATGTCTTCCTGGGAGAGAAGCCAGAGGGCATAAAAGTATTTACAGGCCGTCTCAGCCTCACAGCAAATGCAGGGAGAAACGAAGCCTGGCGGGGATGGAGGGCGGCCACAAGGAAACGACCAGGCTATTAGATTTAGATTCATATAGCAGTGCCCGCAAACAGGATGTCCAGCTCCTCGTACAAAGATTTACGTTAGTGCTTCTAGTGTTTGTTTGTTTTTTGCTTATGTTAACCCCACTCCGCTTCTTGTCCGCAGGCCGCAAAGTAGCTGAGTCCACGCCAACCTTCCTTTCTCCCTCGGGGAGCGAGAGCTCCAAGATGGTGCTACGGGACGAGCAACTGTTGCTGGAATGCATCGCTGCTGGACTGTGAGCTCACACACACACACACACACATATGCACACATTCAAAGACCCAGAGGTTGCTATCGCAACACAATCTATGATTTAAAAGTTCTAAATCAGCTCTTTTAGGTTTTATTGAGAGATTTTTGAATTGGTATTTGGTGCTCTGAGCGAAGTTTGAGCGGTGATAATCAGCAGATTTTTCTAGATTTTCCCCTCTTTGTTCCTTACAGTCCGACACCCACGATCAAGTGGTTTAAGAAGGGTGGGGACCTGCCAGGGCGCAAGGTGAAGTTTGACAACTACAACAAGACCCTAAAGATCATCAACGTGTCAGAGGAGGACGCCGGGGAGTATGTGTGCATGGCCAACAACCATTTAGGCAGCATACGCCACTCCATCTTTGTCCAGGTCAAAGGTGAGGAGGTTACACCGGTCACGTGTTCTTCAAACCGGTGCATGTTTGTGTCCGCCGTGCTCATCTGACTTGCTGCGGTCCACAGCGGCTCCTTATTGGCTCGACAAACCCTCCAATGTGGTTCTCGCTCCAGAGGAAAACGGGCGCTTGGTGTGTCGAGCCAACGGCAACCCAAAACCCAACATCCAGTGGCTGATCAACGGACAGCCTATAGAAAGTACTTACTTACTTACTTTTTTCTCTCTTGTATTTCCTTTTCCTCTCTCCTTCTGTCAACCTTTATTTATTTCCATATTTATTTATTTCTATTGTGTATTAAAGTTACATTATTATTTAACATTGTTATTATTGGGCTATTTTAAACACAACCACGTTTAATTACAAAATACGAATAAATTGAAGGCTGAAAAGTGTGCATAGATTGCATATGTTCTTGTTAAAAAGCTCTGAAAGGTGACACATATTTGACAATGTGGTGTGATGATAGTCTTGTGTTGATGTTGGAATACAGACTTTTTGTATTATAATGTCCAATCAGCTGAACTGTTCTACACCTGGTACTTATCTAATCCTGAAGTCTGTAGCAGACCACTCAAATCAAATATTGTCTTCACTAGATCGCTGTGTCAAATGGATTCTGCAATTGTCGTTATTGTTGTTGTGTTTCTTTCCTCTCCCCTGACCTCAGGCACTCCCCACAGCACCAGCAGACAAATGTTTGGTGACACCATCATCTTCCGCTCAGTGCAGATGGGAAGCAGCGCTGTCTACCAGTGCAACGCCTCCAACCAGCACGGCTACCTGCTGGCCAACGCCTTCGTCAGCGTCCTCGGTGAGTCACAAAGCAGTAGTTGTGGCGTCCGTCTGTAGGCATCAGCGCTCGCCTCGCTCTGCACCAGTAGGCGGAGCCAAGTATGTGTGGGCCAAATATTTCCACCACTAATGAACCAGTGCATGGTTTCCTTCAATGATTATTGTGAACAAAAGTCAATAGTCATCCACACACTTTTCCAAACTAACAATTCTATGTCCCCAAGTCAAAGTCTCTTCCAAGTCTACATTTTTTAAAAACGAGATAGGATAGGATATGACATTTTCAATTGCTTAAGAATGAATTCCAATCTATTACACAGGGAATATTTTAACTTGTTGCAGACAGGTGATATGGTGAGATGCTCATGAGCAGACTCTCACAAATGATACAAACTCAGAGTCCTAGTAAAGAATGTAGTGGTGGAAGCTTCATCCTCTGTCCCTCTCTATGCAGACATGCCTCCGAGGATGCTGGGCCCTAAAAACCAGCTGATCAAAGTCATCGAGAACAACCGCACCTTCCTTGACTGTCCCTTTTTCGGTTCTCCTCTGCCGGAACTACGCTGGTGAGCATGGAAAGCTCCAAAGCTGCATCATCCCTTGCAAAGCCGTATCTTTGTATTAGTACAAGAGTGGCACACCCATACTGTAGCGGTCATACTCTGTGCGTGCAGGTTTAAGAACGGACAGGGCAGTGGGCTGGACGGAGGTCACTACAGCATTCATATTAATGGCACCCTGGAGATCAAACGGGCCAAAGCAGAGGACGAGGGCACCTACACCTGTGTGGCCAACAGCATGCTGGGCAAGGCCGAGAACCAGGTCCGTCTGGAGGTCAAAGGTCAGTGAATACATCTCAGCTGTTAAGACTCACAGCTGAGCTGAAACGTAAACTTCAACCCTAAAATGAGTTGTAATTAACATAATGTACAGCCTAAAGCCTAGTTATGGTTACATTTTTAAAAGGAAGATTTTTGAAGAGAAAATTAATCAGATTGAAGAGCTTTTGTCGGAAGAAAAACGGAAATATGACCACTTATACAACCCGTCAGTCATTCTGTAGGTCGTCTTCAACCTACCCTCCACCTAGTGTTCTGAATTGCTCTGCAACGCCCGCAACCCTTTTAGAACCATGAATTAAAACGAGCACATAGACAGCCTTAGTTGGGCAACAATTTGTTTGAGCGGCATCTCCCTTAGCCACTCAGAAGCCAAAATGTGTAAAGCGTAGAATTACGCTCGACATACACAAAAAAAACATACACAACTTTGTGCACCCCTTGACCGGCAAACCGGCGTTTGAATAGTCCTCATAGTCCCCCAATGACGGGTTGTATAAGTGGTCATATTTCCGTTTTTCTTCTGACAAAAGCTCGTCAATCTGATTAATCTTCTCTTCAAAAATCTTCCTTTGAAAAATGTGAATTAAAACGAGCACATAGACAGCCTTAGTTGTGCAACAATTTGTTTGAGTGTTTTGGAACAGTGTGTTCCATCAAACTCTGACAAGACAGTCCTCAGCCTCACTGATTCTCCCTCGAGTGTCCCAGTTAACGTTTGATGATTGCTTCCAACCTCGCTCCCGTTCAGAGCCGACGCGTATCATTCGAGCACCGGAGCGCCAGTCGGCCGTTAGGGGATCCGTGGCTCGCTTTGAGTGTAAGGTGAAGTCTGATCCCAGCCTGCCCATCACTGTGGCTTGGACCAAGGACGACAAACCTCTGGCCCTGCGTTGGAGGTAACAGCACACACTGACCCTGAAACATCTGTGGGGCTCCGACCTCTCTATGGGAATGGGAATGTAATTGTGTAGGAGACAGGATAGTTCTCAGAGTTCCGACACACACCAATAGCTATTGAGCTAAAACGCGTCACACATTAAGAAATGTCAGTTATTTTATTTTAAAATGGAACGACTGATTGATGTCAGCTCAAGTAAAGACCTGAAAGCGTGAATCCTTCTCTCTGTTTGTCTCTCAGGCTGCAGAAAGACGAGGAGTCGTTGACCATCTCCGATGTGAACGAGGAGGACGAGGGAACCTACACCTGTGCTGTTACATCTGAGATAGACCAGGACTCAGCCTCAGCCCGCCTCACGGTCTTAGGTACACTCACATACACACCGGTCGGGGAGAAAATGCCTTATTTGTGTGACATTCCGAAGAAAATATTCTCTGTACTTAATGAAACCACAGTACTTAAATCCAGATAATACATTATACAGTATAGTATCCCTTTCTGGAAAGTACCTACAGCTGAAAAGTAAAAGTTACCATATCCCCATTTGAACCAACTAGCAATAAAATATGTTGTTAATAAGACAAACAAAACTAATGTTTAAAGTTTGAATAAATATCAGGGATGATGCAAAAAACAGAACACAAGGGGTCGATCTTAGAAGTCAAAGGTCTCTTTCGAGCGTGGAATTCTACGCTTTACACATTTTGGCTTCTGAGTGAGCAAAGGGAGCTGCCGCTCTTCTCAACGTGGGGGAATTCGGAGCCAAGGATCATTGTCTCTGAGGATTAAAAACAGGGGTTGACCATGCACAATCAGCCACCACAGCCTGAGATGTCAAATCTTGAGGCATGCACTAAAGCCTCTCTAGGGTTGTTTTGGAACAATTGCAAAAAACAGGCTAGTGCCTTGTCAATCCTTTGTTGGACAGTAAGCCAGCGTAAAGACCTCAGAGGTGGAGTTATGTGATCCACTTTGTTGTCCTTAGTGAGGACTCAAGCTGCGCGTTCTGACTGACTTCTTACAGAACCTGTGAACACACCGTTACAATAGTCCAGTCTTCTGAAGACAGTTTTTCCAAATCCTGTTGAGACATACGTAGTCTAATCCTTGAAATATATGGCTTTGGGTTTTGATCAGCGATCAGCGATTGACAATGATTTGATTTGATGAAGGGTGTTTCATGCCATAGAATAAACCAAGGGCCGGGATGCAGATAGGGTCCAGACATACAGATGGTGGTGGAAAATAAAGTTGTGACAACAACAACTGACAGCAACCGAGAGGAGAACAGTTTGAAAGTTTGAAAGCACAGATGCGATTGGTTTACCCAAACTGTGCCGATGTCTGGTCAGCTACTACGAAACAACCCGCCACCTGACAGCGTAACCAGAGGCAGACTTAAGCTTTATTTAGCTCTGTTTTATTTTAGAAAATTCTGGCACATCCAGTTGTTGATTTGTTCCCTGGATTTACCCAATGGGGTTATGGTCCCCTAGTGATATAGTTATGTAGATTTGCGTGGTGTCTGGAAAATGATGATAGCGTAATTTGTTTGCACACACACACACACACACACACACACACACACACACACACACACACACACACACATGAACTCTATTACGCTTTTACTTTTACTTGGTATTAATGCTTTTTTCTTTAGCGATATTCTCTGTAAATGTCTTCTCTTAACACTGTACTATTTTTCAGCTCTATGTCTTCAAAAGGAAATCATGCATGTTTTATTGTTTACTAAAATGTAAACTTTTAATTAGCTTTAGCTTTAACCTGGCTAAGCTTTACCCTAACTCACTAATTCAACAGTTTGCATGCATGTAGAAAATTCTGTAGTGCAGCTATATTGATGACTCAGTTTGAACATACTTTGTGATTATTATTTTGACATGTGAGACTTTTCATATGTGTTTGCCAAGGGAATACACCTCTCTTTTTTGCTCATCTTCTTCTTTGACAAAGTATTTCCAAATGAGAAATGTGTCAAAAAAGCTTTTTCGTTTAATGACCTCCTGGTTCACGGAGGATAGTAGACTTTTTTTTGATGGAAGAAGTCACGGGTTCTAAATATTGAACAGAAAAGTTTCACATGTAAATATGATAATAGCATTATTGTCTCAAATATGTGATGGTCCATTCGGGCCATTGACAGTAGAAAGTCAATGGCCCAATGGAAAAATGCACAATAGAAAGAAATCCCTAATGTGACCCTAATATGGCGTCATACAGACTGGAGCTTGGTGAAGCTGGCTTATATTAATACACTGTGTACTAAATGATTTGTTAACCATTGTGCTGCCTTGTAGTAGACCTGCTGGTAGACTAACCTGCACACTCTAACCTTTATACCCACTTCCTGGTCCTTGACCCCGCCCTACAGAGGAAGCCTCCCTCAACCCCTCAGTCTCTAGTGCCTTGCCTCCAGGTAACACACGGTTTGGGTGGGGTTCTGACTTTTACTTTTGGTCATGTCCATTCTTCTTGTGTCTACTTTATCTTCTTATTGTTTTACTTTTTGTGCCCGCATCGATCTAAACCTGGGCTTCTGCTGTATGACATTATTTATCATACAGCCAACCGTGATGCTGTCCGTGTGTGTGTGTGTGTGTGAGTGTGTGTGTGAGAGGAGTCTTTAATGCCGAGTTAATTTTTTAACATGCATGCTCCACAAAACATCCCGTCAAGTCAGTTAATCTCAAAGTGAGTCTGACAATGTTCTGTCCAACCACATTTTGTTTGTGGATATCATTAGTAGAGGAAGTTTTCCCATTTGTCCTCATTTGTCTGAGCAACATTTTTAGAATTTCTTGAAACCTCCTGACAGTTCAATGCTATTGGGTTGAACTGCATTGATCTAGTTAAAGTGTATCTTTGATCTGATTGACCAACTGATGACCAGGATCAATGACATTGCACATGATAACTGTTGCTGCATGTCAATGGTTGAGTGTAAATGTGTGTTTGGTCCTTTTTCCATGTCTAAGGTCAGTTCCCTTTTTCTCTGCAGACCACCCAGACCCTCCCATGGATCTGGACCTGTCAGACCCTGCAGCCCGCAGCGTTCGCCTCACCTGGATCCCCGGAAACGACCACCGGAGCCCTGTCACGCGTCAGTACACACACACACGCTTCTCATCTTCCCGAGAGTTGTAATACACCTGCGTCCTCACACGTCTTTCTAAATGTGTCAAACATAGACCTGATTTGTGTATGTGGAAGCTTTCTTCCTCATAAGCGTGTCCTGACACGCCTGAAGAACTCAAGTGCATCCTGTAGGGAGATGTGTGAATAAAGGAGGGATAAAAAGGTGAAGTTCATCCCATGTCTCTATGCTTAGGAAATAACAACATGATGGAATAGAAAAACTCATTACTGAAGAAATGAAATACATTTTGATAGTCCAAAGTTATAACACCCCTTTAAAATAAAGGGCTTACTAGTATCCCTATTTTATGTATTTATAGTAAGGGTTGTATGTGAATGTAACAGGGTCATAGAAGTAGAATGGATAAATACTGTAGGAGCTGTAGGAGATCCTACCAACCTTTGTACCTGTACCTAGTCCATGACCACATGAAACCCCCATGATCTCCGCTGCATTATCAACAAGGGGTTTACCTATTCTCATATCAGCTCTCTTATCCCTGCAGAATTCCTGGTCCAATTTGAGGAGGACCGTTGGGAGCCGGGCAGGTGGCAGGACCTGTCCACATACCCAGGGGACCTCAACTCTGTCATCCTGCAGCTCGCCCCCTTCGTTAACTACCAGTTCAGGGTCATCGCCATCAACGCAGTGGGCCGGAGTCAACCCAGCCGGCCCTCGCCACGGTACAAGACCAGCGGAGCCGGTGAGAAGCACCACACACTCACAAAAGTAGTTAATGTACCATCACATAACAATATTTCAGGTACTTTGCTTAAAACGTATGAGTATTTGATGACTGAATGACAACCTACCTACATCTTGTAAGAAAATATTCGACCTTTGATTAGAAGTAGTGGAACTGTTTGGTCTGTAGTTCTCAAATGCAACGGAGGCCAGTTTGCTGTCTCCTATCCAACCATCATTCATTTTTATGAATGATAAAAGCTCATAATATATCAATCAATCTATCCATGCCATTACTTAGACATATTGTATGCTTCTCTGGTACATGGACTATGTGGAAATTACTCATTTCACACAAAAACAAGTATCAAGTGGTTAACATTACATTACATGTCATTTAGCTGACGCTTTTATCCAAAGCGACGTACAATAAGTGCATTTCCACATAGAGATACAAACTCAGAAGAACAAGTAACAAGAAAGTACATTTTTCATCAAATAAGCAGTTTCAAAACATGTTATAGAAAAGTGCCATTATAAGTACAATTTAAGTGCTACCATTTTAACCAGTTTACCAATAAAATAATTCATTCTAAACATGTGAGGGTCCCATGAGATTGTCACATGGGCTGGATGTGTAGTTTGTAGCCCCTTGCTTTAAAGTAAAGGTACCACACGGTTTCTCAGGTGGGACGAAGACAGCTCTTTGCCTGAGGACATGAGATTAGTTACAGTTGATGTTGTTCAAGCTGAGTGAATTTTGTTTTGTTACATCCAGCCCCAGATGCCATCCCCAGAGGTCTACGAGGATGGGGATCAAAGAAGGACAATATGGAGATAACCTGGGAGGTAAGACTTGTTTGTCTAAGGCAGCTTGTCTGATTCCACTTCTTTTCATTACATTATATTCAATAGGTCAACATCAGTAACGACTGGTTTGAACTGTTCATGAAATCAAGTAGTCTGAAGTAGTTTAATTAGAACTACTTTATTAGTGAGAGGAAGAGCAGTTTGGGTTGATTTTTTGGGGGTTTTACGTACTTTTCATGTCTTAAAAACAGTAAAAACACAAACCCAAACTAAATCTTACTCCCAGGAAGTGTGCATGTCAGCTTCTTTTCTTGTTTTGTCCAGCCTCTGCTTGATCTGGAGAGGAACGGGCCAAACCTGCACTACAGCGTGTGGTGGAGACGGAAGGATTTGGGAGAAGGGTGGAGTAACGTGACCACAGTTGGATCCAAACATGTCGTCCACAACACAGAGACCTACATTTCTTACGAGATCAAAGTACAGGCCAGGAACGAGTTTGGACAAGGACCAGAGTCCAATGTGGTAGTTGGATACTCTGGAGAGGACAGTGAGTAGACACAAATCAAAACGAACCTCTCACTGACAACTCTTCTGCCTGCTCGAACCCTTTGTCCCTTTTTGTTTGTTCAGAACCCATCTACGCTCCCACTGACCTGCGGGTGTCAAAGTTTGACAGCACAAAGGCCGTCTTGCACTGGAAGCCTGTGGACCTGAGCTCTGTGCAGGGAGAATTCAAGGAGTACCGAGTGAGACTAGCTGTGCTTTTCTAATGATAATGAAGTTACTGCACAGTTGGTCAGAAAATAGATAGTTTTCCGACTATTTCTCCGTCTCTATTAATCTCCTCCCCTTCTTCTGCGCTGCTTTCACAGTAACCCATTTCTCACGCTTCTGCCTTTCAGCTGTACTTCTGGCGTGAGTCCAGTCTGGTTCCTGGTCTAGTGGTCAGTAAGGAGAAGAAGACTAAAGGTTTCTACAGCATCGCGGCCGAACCGTCTGGCATCCTCAGCGACCTGGTGCCCTACTCGAGATACAAGATGTTCCTGGTTGTGGCTAACAACCTCTTTGAAAGTCCACCCAGCAACACCGTGGAGGTCACCACCCATGAGGGAGGTGAGAACACGGACCTTTCAAACTAACACATCACATCACATCTAAGAGTACGGGTGCAATGACTTACCAAAATCACAATTGGCGGATTGCAATGTATTGTTTTTTTGTTGTTGTTTTGTTTGGTCTAAGATCCGGGGCCCAGACAAAGAATGTACTTCAGAATCCATGGAACCTGTGTTTCCTATCCCT
Organism: Pungitius pungitius; assembly: GCF_949316345.1. Taxonomy (NCBI): domain Eukaryota; kingdom Metazoa; phylum Chordata; class Actinopteri; order Perciformes; family Gasterosteidae; genus Pungitius; species Pungitius pungitius. The sequence goes on from NC_084907.1 coordinate 9,762,478, forward strand.
CCACTTGCTGATCTGTTTAACTGAATACCTGTTGTGTGTGTTTGCAGTGCCCGATGCTCCAAAGTTTTTCAGGATTAACCGGAGAACTTTTGACACCATCCACCTTGAGTGGGACAAACCTCTGGAGCCCAACGGTATTCTGATTGGATACCAGCTCAAGTACCAAATAGGTGAGCAGCTCTGATCCTCTCAAACCCAAGGTATTTACACAAAGGTACCAACTGTTACCGAAAGCATTTTTAAACTCGGTGCTGATTGGCTTCATCATTACATACAGGACTGCTTTGCATTTTTTTGTGGGACTGGCTTCATTTTAATATTGATGTGTGAGTAAATTAGATTTGGGATGATTCTCTCCCCAATGCAGTCAATGGTTCCAGAGTGGGTCGTGCCCAGTTGGAGACTCTCCCGCCTAACGTGACACAGTTTAACGTACGCCTTCCGGAACGATCTACACGCTACAAGTTCTACCTGTCAGCACTCACACAGGTGGGAGCAGGGGAGGTCTATGCTGAGGAGTCCCCTCACTTCGCCAATGAAGGTGAGCATCTACATTTGACAATTTGTTTGCATATCAGAGGCATCAGAATCCCCAAATGTCACATCACATTTAGTTGATCAGACTCTATTAAAGTTCCCACCACTTTTCTTTCTGTATTATTTAGCCATTAATAGTGAACAAATCCCTCAAAACTTCTGCAGACAGAGTAAGGACAGTGAGACTGAAGACTGAAATCTTATTAACTCAATTATTATTAACTTTTTTTATAGCTTACAGATGTCAAGTGTAAAGAATGAACCACAAAAGAACACATTAAAGGCATATTCTTTAAGTCTTGAACACATTTCACTACACTCATCAAGCTAAATTTGGCCTTGGAGTAGAAAATAGATTTAGATAATTAGAAGTTAAACAGAATAAAACAGAATTGTTTTGGACCTAGTTTACCACAATAGTTACTGGAATTGTCCCTTTCACACATCCAGTGCTGGTTCCTAACTTTGAACCTCCACCCTGCTGCATTGTGTCTTCTACTGTATCATGAGATTGTTTCCGTCACTTGTTTCTCTGCATAGGAACCAGGTTGGTTCCATGACCCCTCTTCATATTGAAAATCCCTCTGTGTGAGAGAGATGGTGACATAAGAGTTAAAAGTGGATTAGTTTGTTGCCCTTCGGTGAAAACAGGCCTCTTTGTTATCAGATCTTCTTTTGAAAGATGACATAATTGATGTGACTCATATACGCGCACAAACAGTGACACGCCACTGGATCTGGGCAAACATTTGACCAACATCTTGTTTTTCAGTATTTCAGTGACTTGGAAGTTGTTTTTACAGAAAGTGGAACTACAATTGTAGAAAACGCTCAAGTAACCCACCATGTTTAACTAGCCTAATGCTTTACAGCTTGTTTGAAATTCTAAAATATTTACATGCAGTTATTTTCAATAACATTCAATAATGTAGATATTGGTGTAAGAGTGATATTTGTCATTCGGAGAGGTACGTTTCCACCAAAAAACCTGTGAAGCTAACGTCAGCAGGATACATTAGCTCATTGTTAACTAGTTTTAGCACCTCTATGCTATGCTAGCTACTGAAGGTATGCTGAATGTATTCACCAGCTTGTTCCGATTTTTAATGATTTAGTGAAATCTATCGATAATATCTACCCAGGCGAGTTGGTCTCCATTGTCTTCTGGTGCTTCACTTTTACACAGTAATCTATAGCTTTAGCTTGTGTTTATCTTATCAACCTGTTTTTTTCATCATTGATACATCCTTCAATTGCAGATTGTAGACCCCCTGCCTGTGTGTTCATAGTCAATCTTTACAGTATGTTGCAAATAGGGTCCAGAAATATGGAAAGAGGATTTGGAGAAATATTATTTTTTTTAAAAGGACTCTAGTTTTGAAAGAAGCATTTTCTACATCAAAATAACACCACTTTGAGGACTTTTTCAGTATAAAGTATCATTCCAAAGAGAAGCGTGATGGAGGCAGAGACCTCTGAACCTTCAGTAATGAATTCAAACCTTCCAGCTGCTGTCTTGTGCTTGTTGTTCGCTCTGTGTCTTTCTTATACCTTTCCCCTGTCTCCTGTCTCCACCTCTCTTTTTATTGGCAGAAAACCTTACTGACTCCACAGTTCTAGGTAATGGGGAATGAGAAGTGCAGTGTGCCTGCCGCCTTTCCCTCCCCCTCTATATCTGTCTCTCTATCTGTCCCAAGTTAACACTGAGCAGCAGTGCAGTCTACCTTCACTGTATTAACCACTGAAGTGCTACCCCCAGCAGCTCACTCTGCTGGGGGTAGCACTTCAGTGCTGGGCATATATATATGATATATAATATGATATATAATATACATATATATATATGTTTATGCATGTATGTAACATTTATTGTATATACTTAGGCAAGGCAGGATATGATACCCTACCCTACAGGAAGCCATTCTGTGACTGGATATTGGCTTTTTCATTCCCCCATAACGTTAAATATGAAAGCTGGAAAGCATGACAGACCTTGCTTCCTCTTTATTGGGTAATAGATCCTCTAGAATTTGTATTAACCCCATGGTGACGAGTTTTATTAAATGCTTTTCTGACATTTTTTCACAAAACTTAACTAAAATCCTATTGCTTAGTGACTCAGTAAGTCAGAAGGGCGTGACCTATAGTTGGTTCTGTCTTCAATTCAGATATTTACTTCACGCTTCATCTATTATTGATCAATGTATTGTTTCCCATTAAGGTGAATTCAAACACACTTTTAAAAGTAAAAAATATCAATAAGGTATGCATTTCTGGGGTTATTTTAAATCAAAACCCATGTCAAAAATATATTTGTTGTATCTATTGGACTGAACTGCTGCCTATACCGCAATTTCCCCATTTTATCTTCATCTCCTTCATCTTCCCTCTGTGTGTGGAGCCGCTGTTTGCCTGCTGCTGTGTGCTTTCAGGGATTGAAGATGACTCAACATGCTCAGGTTTCTTCTGTGGTGCACACACTTAGTGAGTGAAACATACACACCCGTTCATTTGAAAATGTAATATCAGAACTATTTCACAAATCTGTGGCCTTATATTCTACAACAAACCTTATAGCGGATGGAGAATCCTGCCTTTGTATTTATGTTGACCTTCAAACCGATCCCTGATGGCACACCTGTACAATGCAATCTCTCGACGGCCTCTTCTTGTTTGCCATCAGATGCAACTTAGCCTTGTGCAGCGGCTTATGCTTTTGGTTTTTCATTCATTGTCATTGGACACAATGTCATGATGACACTGCTGTTTAGGGAATGTGTGTGTGTGTGAGTGTGAGGATGCATCAACATGTCACATTTTGATGAAGGATGTGACATGTCGAGTGTGCTGGGGATGACAACCAACAAAACATCAGCAGTTGGCTTGGGCCTCACTCACAGGCTTGCCATCTTTGAGCACTGCTACTGTTCATTTGGTCCTTTTCTACATTCAGTAACTACAGGTAAGGTTGTTTGGAGCTGTGGGCTGTGTAGGCTTGGCTTCTGAACATGCTGATGTTACCATCGGTTCCCCATACTTTCTCAGGGCATGTTTTGCATCGGGTTCGCAGATGCAAGCATGGTGGCTGGGTTTTTGGGCTGTTGTGTGATGTAAATGTTCGTGTGAGAGGATTCAGGGTGGGGAAGTTGGGGGGGGGTTCAGATGAACTTGACTTTTACGATACAGAGGGAGGGACCATCACTCTTAAGTGGGAAGGGGCGGGGCTGGTCCCAACCTGGGCGGAGCCTGACGTCCACCAGAGGGCACCATTGCTTTACAAAAGTCAGAAGACATATCAGCCCAGGGCGGATGCATCCTTTTTTGTCTTCATTTTAAATTGGTTAGCATCTAATCAGAGAGCAAATAAAAAAGACCATACTTGATAAAACCTTAGATACCGAATCCTCTTTCCTAATACACATTTTCATTGTTTTTCCGAAAAGTATTGGCCTACACAATATGGTCAATACAGGAGAGGACCAACAGTTAAAGCGGCACTCTAAACAATTTAAACAGCATTTTCACAAAATGTGGGCACCCGTGAGTGTCCAAATTAAAGTAGCAGAAGTTGCAATTGGTCTTTAAGTCCCTAATATAGGAGAAATTACAGGATTCAAAATTTCGCATGATGCAATATCGGCATTTTTCATTGACCCATGAATTCAAATCCCTTGTTTGTAGCAGGCTCCTGTTTGAAATTTGTAGTCTTAAAGTCCGAGGTGAGGTCACTGGCCACATGGCCAACCCAATAACATTGACCAGGGGTTTATCAAGTCAGTTCTAGCAAATGTCCGGTGGCCTTTTCAGCGCACTAACCAACTCTCTCTGTCTCAGTTGGTACTTCCCATAATACCTAAACTGACTGATGTTTCAGTCTACCAGTGGGGTGCCCTTTTAAATGCAACACAAATACATTACGAAACAGTTTCGGGTTCTCATAACCAGGTCGTATTAAACAGCGATATGCCCAGCAATATGTTGTATTATCAGCATCTGTCCTCTTGGTGGCAGTGGAAGCTTTGTCAATGAAGGATAGTGGTGAAGGGTGCTCTGATCCCATCAGAGGTGAAATAGGAAACAAACAAACTCAAATGAACATTGTGATCATTTTATTGGCTCTTGAGTGCATGAGTGAGTTGTGTAACGCTGCTTGCGAGGACTTGCCTTACGGGCGCCATCGACTTGTGTGTGTCACCGTGTGAGAGCCTGTTCATGTTGCAGCTGGATTGTCTTTTAACCCTTTGCTCTCTCCCTCCTCCTCCCTTGTAGTCGAGCTTACCGATGCCTCCGTGGCTTCAGCTTTCTCTCCTACTCCTCCTCCTCTCGCTCCTCTTCCTCCTACTACCATGACTCCTACAACCATTAGTACCTCAACTTCTGCCACTCCGACAACTTCTCTTCCTACTACTACTGCTACTACTCCTTCTACGACCACCGCCGCTACAGCCGAGGCGACCACTACCACAACAACTGCAGAGCTGGTCACCATCAAGCGTACTGATCAGAACGTGTTGGGTACATGCTGTTGTCCCACTGTGGTTTCTATCTTTTTTTTCTGGTGTTTTTAGTTGACCATGAATGACTTCATGGTTATGAAAGACAATTGTCTTCTCCCACCTGACCAAACAGGAGACTACATCAGGGCTGCATTCCGATAAGCTGTGCTGTACCTACCGTACAAAAAGTGGGGAATTACTTCAGAATATTGGGATGTAGCCAGCAACTATCCTCCTGGTCAGGAAGTGAGAATCCAAACTTTTCTTTATGATTAAATGGATGTTTATAAATGTAAGGGTCTTGGAGAGAGTACCGTTCAACACATTCGTGATGTGGGTTGTGATGTTGGCACAGCTCATCATTTTCTTTTTAGACCAGAAGTAAACATTGCAACACGTACATGTTTCATGAACACAAAGTTGTCCTGGAATTTTCTCAAGGCGGAATTTTTTGTCCATGAACATATAACATTTACTTCTTGTTTGAAGCAGACCATGATCTGGACAATCATTCTTGTAGATATAATCCCTTAGTGCCGGCACCATGCATAGGTCTAAATAGAGTCCTGTGTATGGTTGTTATAACTTTGCAATCTCTGCCCTTTACCCCTGACCTTTAACCCTGTACCCCTGACCCCTCCCCTTTGTGTAGTGGCCCATGGGCGGGAGATCTGGAATCTGACGGTGGAGCCTAACAGTAACTACGCTAACGTCAGCTGGAGACACAACTTCCCGGCCGGCAGCAGCGAGTTTGTGCTAGAGTTCACACTGGACAGTAAGAAACCAGACCGAGCCCACAGCTTAGCAAAAGCTAGATCCAAAACGTGTCATTAAAGACTGAAAGAGCCAGAGTAGAGAGATAATACATGATCAAAAGGAGCAGAAGCAAGAATGGGGCAAAAAAAACTGACCACAGGTTTGAAAGCCGCACTATTATCATTTGATATCAACGACGGGCCAAAGGACTGTGTATGATGTTGTTTTTTTGATTGTAGCAATGAACCCAACTCTGCAGTTCCTCTGGGCTACAGAGCGTTTTAGAATCTTTCCACTATCTGCTTTGGTAGTCAGGGCCTAAACTTTATTGTTTGGTTTATTTTCAATTAAAATTCAACTTGGGAAAAGTGTTTGTTACACACGTTGGCCGTATCTGCTTCATTAGACCGAATGTAAGTGTTGAGGACAGAGCATTCAAGGGACAGAGGACATGAGTAAAACAACTGGTTCTATTGTCATCAGCAATTGGTGGGTGTTACTGGTGGTCCGCCTTACAAATATATGGTTGGACCTGCTACACCTACAAATAGATTCAGTAGACTCAGAAGATTTTCTCAGTCAGTCAATCAGTCAGCATCAGAATAATAGCAGTGGCCAGAGATAACGGCCATTCGTGAGCACCAAATCTCACTGCAGATAAAATTTGTGCTCTGTTGGCCTATTATTTCACTTCTTATTGAAGAATGTAATGAATGTAAACATCCTGATCTGTAAAATAGAAGAAGCCCCAACGTACCACAGTCAAAGTTACTGTGTGTGTTTCTCTCGTTCTATCTCTGTCTCTTTTTTAAATGTTGGAAAATGTTAATCACTGCCATGTCATTACTACCTCCCTGTGCACTGCTCCATCTCAAAGGTTTTTTTTAAACATGCTGCTTGGCTTCCAATGGCTCTTGTGCGAATGTGTGAATGGGCTGCTCAGCTTGCTTTGTTTGATTGTGTCACTTCTTTGGCCCTCCCCGCTTCCATAATCACTGTATTTTGCATTGGTGGGTTGTTGAGCCCTCTGGAAGTCATGCTTTTATAAAAAAAGGCAAGACTTTAATTCTTAATGACGTCTGAGTGTGAATATATAGAAAAAGGGAGAGAGGGAGGGAGGATGGGGGTTGATGAGACTGATGTAATGGTTAACACCCCTCCCACCCATCCCCCGTTCCCCAAGGTCACATTTGAAAGCTTTGACCCTCAGTAAAGAGTGGCAGGAGGTGTGGGACACTCACTATCATCCCCTCATGCTCCCCGTCTCTCCGACTGAGATCCAGAAGTCTTTCCATGTCTGTCAGATGAAGATTTAGAATGAGGCTTTGGTCGCATGAAAACTGGCTGTAGTCAAATTATTAAATGAGAATTCTTGCAGAAGGAGAGAAATTGAAAATCATTTTAAGGGTTTGGGCATAAGAGTAATGTAACATCAGTTGTATGTTTGTATTCAAACTTTAAAGTTTAAAAGAAATGTTTCGCAGTAATAGCTTCTGGAAGGGAATCCCAAGTATAACCAAAGTTCATTTAATGTTCAATTTAATTTTTAATTTAAATTTTTTTTATTTGCATGATGAGAGGAAATAATACCACTTCGTAGTACTGTTGCATAATTCAATTTTTTGTTCATGATGCATGATTTGCATTACAGAAGATACTGTATGCTCATAATATAATTTTAGTACCCACATCATTAATTTATAATTACATTTTAACTATACAGTAGTTAAAATACTAACTGTGCTGTTATCTAAAACAAGCCAGGTTGGTATCTCACTCATCTTTTCAATTTTCCCACTTAATATAATATATATCAATGTTTTAACATCTTTAAGTTGCTGCCCTGTTGAAAACATCCTCCACTTAAAAAAACAATTAAAATGAAATTAATGAATTATAATTGTTATGGTAGGTTTATTTAAAAAAAAGACAGAATATATATTTATATATACAATAAATACATACGTATATATATATATATATATATACATATAAAAGTTATACATTGTTTTGCAATTGATGTGTGTGTTGTTATACAGAGGGAACTAGGGCTGTGGAAATGTACATCATCTCTTTACCCTGCCCTTAAGTGACACGCGTGATACTGATACAAGTAACAACACAACATATCAAAGCAACATATCAATGTAACAAGGTAACAACACAACTTAACAATGTAACAACATAACTGTCATCATAATAATAACGTAACAATTCAACAAAGTAACAACATAACAATTCAACAAAGTAACAACATAACATGTCAAAATAACGTAACAACACTAACGTCACGTAAAACCATTCCGATTTAACAATGCAACGTAACAATTTAACGTTACCACACTAAATATCCACAAAATTAACACGGTAATAATATAAAAATGAAACAGTGTGACTCAACACTACGACGTAACAATGGATCTACCGTGGTTAAATACCAACCAAATAGCAGACTTTATGTTAAATTAAGAAACAAGCATGAAAACTAGCGTAAAGTCAGACCCAAAGAGACATCTCCTTGATGAAAGTCCCATTTTTTCTTACCTTTCCCACCCACATTTTTTGATGACTTTGTTGCCACTATTACTAGTTATTATGGCACTTTTAGTTATAGCATCGGAACGTACAAATCCCACTTATCTTCTCAAGTTCGGGGCTAAAATGAAAAGACATTTGAACTATTTTTGCTTCCACTTAAGAACATATAGATTACCGCACCCTACTAAACCTCACGTCTTGGCCTCACTGATAGCACTGTATGTAAAGAAGGACTGGCATGTCTTCTCTGGTGTCTGCAGTAGACCTTTGGCGTGGCTGGTTCTAGGGCTGCTGATAATAGCATGGCTTGGGAATGAGTTCTGGTCGAAGAGTCAACCTTGACCAATGGTTGACAGCATGTTGCATGATGTCACCACTTGGTGCGGCCCCCTCCTCTCACTGCAACCTCAGAGTAATGCTCGCAGCTTGTCCATGTCATGACCATCCCGTCTTTCTACCGGAAAGAGGCAGCTCGCTGGTTTCTTTTTGTTTAAACTCATGGAGATAAGGGTGGGCCTGTGAATATTTGAGACAAAACAATGCTTTGCCACCCCTCACCCCCATTTGGCCACAGTGGCCAATGCTGTAATTTGGTTGTCTGAGACTGTGAATTGTACACCTGCTCCTTAGGCCCTTATTCTTCTTCCCTTCCCACATCAATTTTTTTGGAAAACCTTTCCCTCAAGAGAAAATATAGTACCTCTACCTTACACATGATGGCTGGACATACTAAACCACTCCCTGTGTTTGCTTCTAAAGAGGCAGATCTTAATGATGGGGCTGGCCGCTGCATTGTTATCAGTCTCAATTCACTTTCGGGACCCTGCTCTGATCCCTGCTCTGACAGCAGTCAACCAGCAAAGCATCGTGATGCCGTGACTTTTACTAGTCTGCGCAGCCTTTACTGTGGAACGAAGGCCACACCTCCTGGAGTGTGATTGGCCCCTTTGTTGTGTCTTCAAGGCGACAAGTCGGTGAAAGTTGTACCAGTGAAACAGCAGCCACCCATTACAGTGGCGGATCTGATCGCTGGCGCCAAGTACCAGCTGAGGGTTTACTCCCATGAGCTCAACAGCGTCAGCAGCAAATCTTTCATCTTTAAGACCAAACCAGGTGAGGCCCCACTTGGCCAGGTGGAACTGGGATTCCAGCCAGGTGGGCTACTCTGGGTGCAAGTCAGTCTGTAGTCGTTTCCACGGTAACTCAGTAATATGGATGTTAACTTTGACTTGGATGTCTTTATGAACAGTGGAAGTAATAGTTGCATTCCTGTGAGATGAAACTCAAGGATTTATCAGGCTACCACCACACAACTCAAATTCTCTCTTCTGACAGGTAAATGCTTCACAAATGCACCTCCAAGTTCTCCCTTGATTAGTTTGCATGGACGTAATGACTGTACATACTATATAAACTGCAGTGCACCTAAATATATTTATGATCATGCTCTATACTTAAAATAGCGAAAGTAATTTATTTTAAATCAGTGCTAATATTGGAGTTATAATGTCTATCAAGTGTCAATGAACGTTTGTTTTTTCAGGTTGTAGTGAAACTCTCTCTGGGTAGCGACAATTATTCTGCCTCAGATCCACACACTTGGTAATGGGAAACCAGTCGGATGGTATCTAGGACCTTGTGGCTATATGAGCTTGCAGCCAAGAGCGGGATGTTGATTCTGAGTTGTCGACCTCTACCGTGCGGTCTGCATATAAAACAGCTAGTCTGATGTGTTAGCTCTGACTCACTTCCTATCCCCTCTTTTCTTTTTCCATGTGTGTATGTATGTGTGTTATGTGTGTGCGTCCAGCCTACATAGACCAGGTAGACATAGCCACCCAAGGCTGGTTCATTGGCTTGATGTGTGCCATTGCCCTCATCATACTGATCCTCCTCATCGTCTGCTTCATCAAGAGAAGTCGAGGGGGCAAATACCCAGGTAAGGCCCCACACTGCGGCTTTGACACCCACAAGAAGACAAAATGTCAGTCTTCTTCCCATTGTACACATCCTGGGTAATTTGACGATAGTATAAGGTGGTGTAGTGGTAATGAATATAAAGCCGCCCTCTCTTTTAAACTAAAAGGGCAGGACCATTCATCTCTGAAAGGCCGAATCAAGTGCCACGGGCAGGCCGGGAGTATGGCAGAAAGTTTACGCAGCGTCTCGTTCCCTTCAGGGAACGAAGGTTACATACGTAACCGAGAGACGTTCCCTCTCAGGGAACTCGAGCTGCGTAAAAACGCTGTGGGAACCCAATACCCACTCACCATATGAGCAAGTGACCGTGGTGGGAAGTTTAAGACGCACACTCAGACGAGAGCACCTGTGCTCCATGTGTAGCGTTAAGGTCAAAGTGGTAAAACCTCACGAACGTGTGGGGAGAGGACCAGCCTGCCGCCATGCAAACGTCGTGTAGCGATACTCTTCCCGACAACAGGGCTTTAGAAGCCGCCCTACCCCTAGTAGAATGGGCCCGGACAGCCAAGGTGCGGGCTGGCCGGCCAATTCATAAGCAAGTGTGATGTCAACCACCCACTTGCTCATCCTCTGCTTAGTCACCGGGCCGCCAGTGTTGGGAGGCCCGAAACACACGAACAGCTATTCGGAGAGCCTACACAGGGAGGTCCTGCGGACGTACAGGTCTAGGGCTCTGAATGGGCAGAGGAGGTCAAGCTTCGCCTGGTCCGACGCTTTTTCTTCTCAGGAACGGGGGAGGACAGAAAGACTGCAGCACCATAGGCTCGACCGTAGTGGACGGGACCTTAGGAATATAGCCGGGGGAAGGTAGTAAGAACGCCTTCATCATACCGGGTGCAAATTCCAAGCACGATGGGGCCACCAAGAGGGCTTGCATATCTCCAACTCTTTTGAGGGAAGAAATAGCAAGCAGGAAGAGGGTCTTAAGAGCCACATACTTCACTGCAATCTCCGGCATGGGCTCGAAGTCCCAAGACGGAACTCCAGTGCTGGCTGCTGGCCTTAGCCTCAGGGTGCCACGAAGGAAGCGGGATGCCAGCGGGTGTCTCCCCAGAGAACGCCCGTCAAGTGGGGCATGGGTTGCCGATGAACGGGGATAAACCTGTGGCAAAACGCTACTGCAGGAACTCCAGTACTGAACCGACTGGGCAGTTAACTGGGTCCAGCTGTCGTTGCCCACACCAAGTGGCAAAGAGCTTCCATCTACCGGCATAAGCCTTCCTCGTGGCGGGGGCTCTGGAGTGGAGGATGGTCTCCACGAATTTGGTCGAGAGACCGGCTCCTAGGAGGCGGGTCCCCTCGAGGGCCACGCCAACGGTTTCCATAGCTCGAGGCGAGGGTAAACAATGGACCCCGACGCCTGAGACAGCAGGTCCACCATGATGGGGGTCTCCAAAGGAGGACCTGCGAGGAGCGACAAAAGGTCCGCCAACCATACTAGGGCCGGCCAGAGCGGGGCTACAAGCAGTAGGCCACCGTCCTGGCGGACCTTCTCCACGATCCCCGGGAGCAGAGCAACCGGGGAAAAGGCGTACAGACATGACCTCGGCCATGCTTGCACGTGCACTGCATCTCCCTCACGCATCCTGCCAAGGGGCAGTATGCGCGAGGGAGAAACACAGAGGACAGTGAGTGGTCTGTCTGAAGGCAAACAGGTCTTCCTCGGTAAGACCGCCAGCCGCACGGATGGCGCCAGAATCAACCAGTCGTCTGTAGTTCAAAATGCGGATGCCCCTATGCTCACCACGTCTAGCTCCTCGGAGCTAGAGGAACGTGAGAGCGGCATCTCGTCCGGGGTGGAGGAAGCCGCCGAGCGTGCCTCCGACGCCGGAAACGAGCGCCTGGGTCTCACGGTGAAGGCCCGGGAAATGCCTCAGCCGTCCCGGAATCCTCCGCGAGATCCATATGTGATCCCCATAAAGACATCCGGCGCTCTGCCTCAGCACAAGCTGGACCGGAGCCGCGGAGAGCGCGCCTCATCGAGCCGTCCTCAGCGAAGAGAACTCGACGGGAGAGACGGGAGTGCCATGACAGGCCATGTCATGATAGCCCCCTCGAGGGCTAGCTGAACGTGCTCCACGCCCAGGCAGACAACACACAAGGCGTGCGAGTCACTGCCCGTAATGAAACGCGGGGGGACACGCTGGACAACCGCTCAGCCATTACTAGTAGGAAAAACTTCACACACACTAGATGAGGGCACAGAGATGAATGGTCCTGCCCTTCGGGTCCCTTTATAGCGCCCTGGTCCCGGCGTCGCCCGCCTATGACGTACTAGCTCGCCATTGGTTAGATTTCACACGTGCTTCATGACGCGGTCACGCAGAGGCGTTCCCACAGCGTTTTTACGCAGCTCGAGATCCCTGAGAGGGAACTATGTATCATATCTGTTTAAACTTTCAGATATAGGATCATCTGGGACAAAATCTTTTTTTTTTGTTCCTACTGGCCATTGCAAGAATCCAAATGCAACCAAATGGCGGGGCTCATTTTGTGTTTGGTGGGATACCAAGGTTACAGTCTCTTGTCCTGAAGATACATGTTTGCTACTTTATTATATTACGAGCTACTCTAACCCATTTGTTCCATGTGACCATTGCATATATTTTTTTATGTGATATAAGGTGTTTAGTTCATGAACCGTTTTGAAATGTTATTGTGCTAGGTGTATTAGTTATGAGGGAAAACATTCAACTTGCACTGAAATAAAAACCCAAGTCACCACAGATCAAAGAGCACCAGAAAACAACTGACCGCTTTACACCAGGTAGAGGCCACCTTACACCAAATTCAATCATTTATTACTCCTGAACAAAAAAATGTAATAACAACTGTATTTTCCTTAGTTGTCATGCAACATTGATGCTGACCTCTAACACCTGATGATTCAATGCTTTGGAACAGCAGATGTCAGAGTGGTGTTAATGTTTTGCAGTTTCTATAATGTCTAGGTGGTGGTTGCTTGACTGGTTTCGCAAAATATCTGGGTAGGTGCTGTAAAAGTGAAAAATTAACACCCAATAATGAGGATTGTAAGAGAAAAGTGATTAATGAGAGCTCACATGCACTATTACAACCACTGACACGCCTTTCAAACCCAACTAGCTGTTCTGTGACTAAAACCAGTTTGCAAGTATCTGTATACGGGACAAGTGTTCGTGTTGGATAGGCCTTTCCTCTTGGAGGCCACTCCTCAAGTTCTGTGTGAAATGAAACCTTCTGATAAACGTTAAGAGTTTCATATGTACAGAACTGCATTCTAAGTAACTAACTTTAACCAGCTTTAACCACCTTTGACACTGCAACTTTAAACAGCAGATCATTTTTTTTGATTTTGGAACGGAATTAGGGGTGTTTGTTAACAGCTAATAAAATGAACATTGTCATAGATATGGACTTGTATTACCAGATGAGGATGAACATAATTTCCGTTCAAAATAACCCCTCAACACGTGGAGAGTTTTGTATACCAATTCTAACCACAACTGCAACATTCTGAACATGTCTCTGTGCTTTTTCCTTCCCTAGTCCGTGACAAAAAAGATCTCCCCTTGGACCCAGTAGATCAGAAAGACCAGGACGGATCCTTTGATTACCAGTAAGTATATACCACTATCTGAACAACATCCACACCATCTTTACAGTGGCTTTCAACGCTGACCTTTGAAATTATTGAAGTTTTCAGTGATCAAGGGAATTGGATCAGGTCACATAACCCCTTCGTAGTACTGGCTCATCTTGTATACTGTGCAAGTAAGGGTTATAGCCAGACATTTCAGTTAAGACTTTAGAGTCCTAAAAAACAGAAATGAAGGTTCTCTTGTCTCAATGTCAGTGGCTTTTTAGAATATATTTTTGTTTGATTGTCTTTAATCAGGTTTAACTAAGGTTGAATTAAGACAAACGTTTAAAAAAAATAATTTTGTAGTTTTCATATTCCCTAAAAAGTGGTAGCTAACAAGTTGTTGAAAACCTTCCCCATAAAAAGGCTCTGGAATAAAGCGTCGTTGTGAAACGTCCCCTGTTCATGTGAGCTTTGATTCGTTTGTTTATAGCCGTAAGCCATCTGTTTCCTTCTGCTAATTGCATTCATACTAAGATTAAAGATGAACCTTTTGGGTAGGACTACAACAATATTTCATCCCTGCAGCACTCTATAGTCATCTATGGGCTGTACTGAAAATCATGGGTCACATATATTTGATATATTTAAACGGCCAGTGTGTTGGACTTGAAATGGAATATGATACTTTAACCATTTTTTTTTCAAATAGAAAATCCCCTGTGAATGAAGAAAGTTTTCTTGTAGCCTTAGAATGAGCTGTGTATATAGCTACACTTGTAGCAGGTCCTCTTCATTGAGCTCAAGACATTTCTTTTTACAGAAACAGAACAGACCTATCCGACTAGTTCTAGTATATGTACTTGGCTGAAATGAATATTTCGGTCTCCCCTCTAAAAAAGGTTGAGAACCACTGACTTAGGGTACTGGTGGAATCTTTTTATCATGAGGTGACAATAGTGCAAGCATCTCTGCAAACATATCTCGTTCTCTCCAAGCAACTTTTTACCACCTTAGAGGTTCATGTGTGTCTTCTATGAGGCCGACACATCCGGTAGGCCGAGGATGTGCTCTATGTTTTGTGCAGTATGTGTTTGTAAGTGATGTGTCTTTTGTTCCCTCCAGGTCCCACTGATCTCTGTGGCTTCATTCCTCTCAATGAGGAATGAGTCCATCTGTTCTGTGTCCGTCCACCTTTGACTAAAAACCAGATGAATTTAACCTGCTTTCTAAATCCAGCTCATGTTGTAACTCCGCTGTGTGAAAAGGGCACTAAAACCTTTCTCTTTAACTGAAGAATGACACAGGGCTTCCTGCATGTTTTTAATTACCAGTATAAACACCTTCTTATCATCTCACATAACTTTTAGGATCTGTGGTCCATACAGAATCCACAGCACTCGGGAATCTTACCATTGTGTAGTTCAGTTTTGGTGTGTTTTTGTTAAAAGAATGGAGTGTCTGGATGTGATGGCGTTGGAATTGATGAGATGGCTGTGAATAAGAGAAGAAGCACGATCAGCATTTATCGTCACTCGCTGTGCTTAATACCCTGTGCTTCATTTAATCTCCAGTGTGTGAGCTCCTGTTAATCAATAATGAGTCTAGTGTTACTGTAATAGCCAACCCTTCTCTCACAGACCCTGACCCAGACTCACCTTAGCTCTGTGTGTGTGAGTGTGTTTGTGTTTGTGTGTACATGCAACGATTTACATGCATGGATCATGTGGAGCTTGTCCTCCTCCTCTCGTTCTCTTTCTGCACCCCCCATCTCCCTTGCTCCCTCCCCCCTGTGTCCTCACGTCTCGTACCTCTCTCTCCCCCACGCTGAAATGGGTCATCTGTCCCTGACAGGAACGAAAACGAGAACAGGTACTTTGGTTTTTGGCACGGCATCTCTTTTGGCCTGTGCATGTTGGGGGGAGCAGGTGTTTCCCCTGAGCTGGGGAGCACGCTGCCTGGATAAGGTCTTGCATATCTAAGGAGACCAAACAAAATAATGTGCCTGATTGATGCATGACTGGCTCTTTTGGCAGTCTGTACGGTATTCAAGAAGAAGCGGTTGTAGTCCAACTGGCTTGTAAAGCACTGCTTGAACAATGTGACATGATTTAAAGAGCCTGATGCCAACGCCTTTAAACGTGATTAGTAGAGTGGAACACGATACAGCACGAGGAGATGCTTTGGTTCCTTATAGGTGTCAAACTCCCCACAAAACTATTTAATCTTCAAGGCCAGAACCAACAACTCCACCATTCAGATTCCATCATGGTCACATGACATCCACAGACAAGACACAGAAAGATGAACAGAGCGCTTTAGTCAGTGTGTGGGTTTATTGCAGATATAAAAGACGTTTTATTCAAACCCAAACCCTACATACACGTATTTTTGCTCTCCTGTCTGACACCTTTTTTTCATTGAATTAGAGACGAGGTCATGTTTGGAGTGAATTATGGCAAATACATGAACACACAGCAAAAACTTACAGGCAACCACTAGTGAAGGGCAGAAAGAATCAATGTAGAGTTGTTGCTTCTCTTAAACGAGTTAAAAATCTGGCAGCCGTGTCCTCTATCAGGCCAACTTGGATATTTTGCTAAAATCAAGTTGTGCGTCTGCATTCCCTTTTTTAATTGTCTTATTAAAACAAGACTGCACTGCTTTAGTTAGTTGAGCAACAAAAGACAACAAGGCTAAACAGTTGAAGGTAAATGCTGTTAGTGCTGGAGGTCCAGGACCTTCAATTTAGGTTTAGGTACCAAATTCAATTTACTTTTTATAGCCCAAAATCAGGGATTACAAATTTGCCTCAGAGGGCATTACAGTATGTACACATCAGACATCCTCTGTCCCAAAACCCTCACATCGGCACAGGAAGACCTCCCGCTAAAAGTAAAACCATTCAACGTGGACACTGGATGGACAGAATGCCATGGATGTCATGTGTACACAGAATGAACAGCGTAAAAGATGTACAATACGTTCAATTCGTACCACAGCATTATTAAAATATTGAGAGTATTAAGCCAGGTGTACGGCAAGACCACTGTAACAACCACCATAAGATGTAACCACCATCAGATGTAACCTCCATCAGATACAACCACTTTCAGATGTAACCACCATCAGATACAACTACCATCAGATACAACTACCATCAGATACAACCACCATCAGATACAATCACCATCAGATACAACCACCATCAGATGTAACCTCCATTAGATAGAACCACTTTCAGATGTAACCACCATCAGATACAACAACCATCAGATATAACCACCATCAGATACAACTACCATCAGATACAACTACCATCAGATAGAACCACCATCAGATAAAACCACCATCAGATACAACCACCATCAGATACAACCACCATCAGATACAACCACCATCAGATAGAACCACCATCAGATGTAACCACCATCAGATACAACCACCATCAGATGTAACCTCCATTAGATAGAACCACTTTCAGATGTAACCACCATCAGATACAACAACCATCAGATATAACCACCATCAGATATAACCACCATCAGATACAACCACCATCAGATAGAACCACCATCAGATAAAACCACCATCAGATACAACCACCATCAGATGTAACCACAAATCATTCAGTCCATTCATTTTATTTGGATATTCCTGTTACCCTGAGTTACATATAGATCAGTCAATGTAGAAAGATTTTGGGGGATGTGATCCTAGAAAGCACAGAGAACAGTGTGGGAGTTTGTGTACTTTTTTGTACAAGGGTTTCTCCATTTGCGGAGGTTAATTGTATTGTTTTGCCCTTTGCCGGCAGACATATAAAAAGGGGCTGGTTGTGGATGTCTGCGTGTCAGTGAGTGCAGGAAAGCAGGATGGTGCTGGGGATGATTTGACACCCTTAAGGAACTTGGTTTAGGCAACAAACAACCGGAGAAATATCCAGAGGGCTAAAGAGTGACCGTACAAATGTTAAGACTTTAGATTAAGGATATGTCTATAAAGATTTATGATCATTTATTCATATTCATTATATTTCCAGCAGATAAAACACACTTTGAGTACATTCTGGAGCGTAATAAACATCCTAGAGAGTGTACAAGTAAAAGCATCAAGGACGACGGACACTTCCTTCTCCTGTTGGCTCTATCTGGGTTTGCATTCTGTCTTCTTTCTGGACTTCGCTTCAGTTCAGTGTTTGAGACAAGACTGATGTATTATTTGCATAAAAATAATTTAGATTGTATAGTGCAGTAAAGGATTATTCTGATGTATTACAACATGGGTCTTCATTTACATAGTTGGCTTCTTAATGGCTGAGATCTCTGAATGCAGTAACACCAATTTTTTGTTAGACTGGTCAAGGAACAGAAGCATCCTACAATCATGCAGGTTGTGATAAAATCTCTAGGTCAGCCACATTTAGGTAGAAAAAAATAGCAAAGGAGAAGATCCACATTTAGCTTCACATTTGACAGATCCACTTCCTGTTGTTGTGCTTGCACCATTTCCCGCATAATGAAGGGTCATCTGTGGAATTTCAAGCAGGCTTTACCTCCTTATAAATTGGTTTGTTTACAACCCAGCTAATTATGTGGAAATCAGACAAACTGAATGACAGCTTGTGTTCCTTGCTCCATCTAAGCTTCGTAGTGGTAAAGTCCCAGTGTTCCCATTTCTCAGCAACTGGTGACATTAGTGTTGCAACTAATAGGGATGTTGGCCAGCAAAGAAAACCATTGAAACATGGCCCCAGTTGTAACAATCTGGAATAAGATGGTTCACATGCTATGCTGCCCTTTTCTCATACGGAAAGAAAATAGTAAATCCCTGATATTATGATTTTAATCAATACAAAAATATTTAGTCTGTTCTTTGCAGCAAGGATTATGATGATATAAATGTATTTACCTCCACCCTCAAGATATATATAAAGAAAATATAAATACTGTTGCTGTTACCATGATTTCACTTTTCAGTATCTGTGTTTTTATGTTTATGTCTGGTTGTCCATCTATGTCACGACTGTCTTTCTGTCCTACCCTCCACCCTCCACCCTCCTGTACTTTTCCTTTTTTTGGATTTATTTTCTTCATTGGTCCAAAAGGTCTCTTGAAAGGTACTGTATGAAATGAGAAGATTCCTATTAATCCTGCTCTAAGAAAACGTCTTCCTCCTCTTTTTCTTCTTCTCCTTCTTCTTTTTCTTGTAACGTTTTCAGTGCATTTAAAGTGACTCAGATAAAAAGCTCTCACTGAAGCTGCTGGTCCAGTAAAGTCGGATGAACAGATGAAAGCAAGGATGACAGTCAGCTGTAAGCCCTTCAGTGGCCCTTGTGTGTAGAGAGATGTCCCTCTAATCTGCTGCTGCTTACTCCAAGCATGTCGAAGCCACACAGCACCCTCCTCAGTGTTCACTGAGTCTAATGTATTGATCCGCTATTAGGCCATCATCACCTGAATACAGCATTTATAGGCCTTCTTTCGAAATGAACACACCCCTGCTGCAGTTTAGAAGTAATTGGAAATGTTCCTTTGCTGGTTCTGTATCAAGCTTTAGTCATCTGAGTGACATACAGCCCAAGCTGCTGAGAAAATGGTATAAAAAGTTGGCTTTTTGTTACCCACGAGACACTAACGTCTTGTTTGTTCGTTAGATCCATACCTCACCATCCCGCCAGCCTCAGTAGACTTTCTAAATTGTTAGACTTATAGCTTTTATATAATGTAGCTTTGATTTTTAATATACATCATCACTTGCTTTGACACAATGTTGAAACATGCGTATTTAACGTAGCACTGTTTTTAGTCTGCTTGACTATCTAACATCTGATGGATTAAAACTGCCGCTTTGTGCTCTACTCTTACCCTCTGCCTCTCTTTACCTTGTTCCGTGTCAGCATGTGTTCTGAAAGCTTCCTTCCTTTCACTATTTCCGCTTACTCTGTAAGAGTTCTACTGTATAATGTCAACTGGATTTTGGGCTTTGTTCAGACCCACATATGGTGGATTTGAATTGTGTTTGACTGTGATTGCACTCCAGCTGCCGCTTATTCTTGATCATTAACATGTCTGGTTTCTAACATGAATCAAGTGATGTCTGAGGGAAGTGTTTCCGCACGGACCATGATGATCCTGAGATTTAAGATTCTGTGATCACCGAATTTATCTCGATAATAATGTTTGACAACCTTGAAGTTCACAGACCCGAGTAGAGAAAACATTTCAAACAGAAAAATACCTCACCATCGCATCCTTTGAGTGCAACTCCTGCTGATATGCTCATGGCTTGATCGAAGAGAAGAAAGCAAACACTGTAGCTCTTTCTCCTGCGCATGAAGTTTTCTTCCGCCTAAAATCAGAGTACGGAGACATGCAGCCATGCTCTGAATTGAAATCATGCACAGCTCCATAAATGAGGTACGCTGGAGTTGTTCTGCCTGATGATCTCAAGTCAGAATATGGCCATCATTTAGCATGTGTATGCAAATGTCTCATTTGAATGAGAATATTGACGACAGTATTTATCTCTTTAAATCATCCTTGTCTCCTACCAAACACTCCTATTTAAGTCTATATTGGTAACAATCCCATTTGTAATGTTTTGTCCCAGTCCAGGGAGTGTAACGTTTGAATAATGTACAGAAAGCGAGGTAATGACAGAAAATCGAAGCGTATCCTTTGCATCCCATGAAACGTTACGGAGCAGAGAGAAGAAAACAAACATGTTGGCAGTTATTGTTTCAGATCCTTTAAGTTAACATTTTGTATTTGAAGTGAACATCGTGCAGATCCAGCTGATATTCAAGTTTAAAGCAAATTAGTTTTAGCTGATCATAATTTTCAGGAGACAGGGTTGCTTTTAAAACAAATACTGTATAGTGTTCTGCAAAATCAAACTATAAGTAATTTTAGATCAACAAGCATCTCTGGTATAAAATGCTAATGCAGCTGTCTTATTAAAGAATAGGTTTGAAGTGTATTGGGACACAGTACTCACATGTCATAGCTAACTTATTCACAAGGCTGCTAACCCAAAGCACGACTACAGGTGCATGTAGGAAAGTGCCCAAAGTGAACAAATATGCCGACCTTAGAACGCAAGCTGTCCTCAGAAGTGTACAATTCTACTATTACATAAATGTTATTTTCAACTGTATCACTTCTCAGCAAAGGTGGGAAGTAACGAATTACATTTACTCACTCTTTCCACCTCTGCTTCTCAGCTAGAGCAACATTAGTGGCAAACGTTAGCTGGCTAGCTATACTAGCTAGTATATCAAAACACCATTCTTAGGGGAACCTAATGAAAAGTAAACCTCCTTGATAGTCTTGAGTTGGTTAAAGTCCTTTATGAACAATGGCTGAACTAAAGAATGCACATTCCCATGTATATTTATTCCTCTGCAAAGAAACGGCCTCATGGCCAGTATAAGAGCATAAACCGTTCTTCAAATGACAAATAGCATGTGAGTGCTGTATTCCCATAGTTCAAGCCAATCCTTTAAGGACAAAATGGAAAAGAAATGACTCATGAAACTCTAAATTGTACTCTGAAAATATGGAATTGCCCTCATTTCTTTATGTGCCATCCGCATAACCTTTCACTTCACCCTTTTAACCCGTGGCGCTGAGGACGACGGTTCCGAACTCTTTCTGACACTGAACCAGCATCCCGTTGTTTTACCGTCAATTCTGCTCTCCACCCGCCTTTGCAGCAGCGACGAGGACAACAAGCCTCTCCAAGGCAGCCAGACATCGCTGGACGGCAACGTGAAGGAAAGCGACGACAGTCTGGTGGACTACGGCGAAGGCGGCGACGGCCAGTTCAACGAGGACGGATCTTTCATCGGCCAGTACACAGTGAAGAAGGACAAGGACGAGACGGAGGGAAATGAGAGCTCTGAGGCCACCTCGCCTGTCAACGCCATCTACTCGCTGGCGTAGCGCCGTCGCAGCGCAGCCCCTCTCCTGACCTGGAGGGCGTTACGACAAACCCCAGCACCACACCCCAGACACAAACACACATATATGAATATATTAGGATTAACCGAAGGAACACAGCCAGGCCTGTCTGGAGACTGCGCAGGCCTCCCTCTGCAAAGGGGAACACGGGAGTGGAATTAAATCACAGGCCTCTACTTTAGTTTACGGCTCAAAGAAATTGGCCCATCGAAGGCGGCGTTGGGACAAAGAAGGCTTCCTCGGATCTCTGCCTATCCTTACACAGACTTGAAGTGTGCCTTCAGGGCAGCTTTCAGCTCTTGGATGCGTTCTTTAGAGATTTTACTTTGGTTTGTTTCTGCTCTGAACATTTCCAGTGTCCCCATTCTCCCTCCCGCCTCGCCTCGAAGACCTCTGTGTAGCGTCCCGGTAAAGTACACACAAGAGGTTACACACAAGAGGTTACACACACACACACACACACACATACACATAGACACACTGGCCCGTCCTGTAACATATCAGCTTTTAACCATCAAACTCAACAGGATGCCGGCAGATATGTTTATCATATTGATATTTACGCAATGAAAGATTTCAGTTTTTCCACAGCTGGTAGATGAGTCATTGAATCTTAAAGAGTGCTGTATTGAGTTCTGGCACACGTTTTAGTGCCCTGCAAAACTATGCACTATCATCTCCTCCATAGCATTCTGGGTTTAACCTGGTTAAAAAAAGTACACGTTTTGGGTTTGTTTTTTACCATTTGCAGGCTAAATCCAATGCGTTTATTCACTCTGCCTTGTGCGTACTGAGACATTTTTCTGACCTCTACACCAATGTTGTACTGCAGATGTTCAAAATGGCCGCCACAAGCTGTGCTGCAGTATGTTATTAATGATACATTTTGTTTGGAGCATGGTAGTAACTTAGGCCATGAGAAATGGAAGGCAACAGAGAGGAACGTAACCTTTGCTTGTGAAACCCCACAGGACCACAACCTATTGAATTACCTAGTTAGCATGCAGGCTAATGCTGCATTCATGTCAATTGGGAACATCTGTTGGTTGACAGTGAAACCTTTGACAGATGGATCTGTTTTTCTTTTGACTTTGGTTTATTAATTGTTAGATACAGTACTTTTGAAAGTATGTTTTATACCAAACCACACATCAATCCAACATGGTGATCACATGAAAACTTATAGTGACAGAGAAAAGTTTTTTTCAAGATGGATATACATTTGTGAAACCAGAATTCTGGAGGTTGTGGGTTCCAAATTATTTTTTAGCTCAGAGAATTTGAGATTAATCGTGTTGTTTCAAGTTTAAGACACAAATGTCTTCTCTTTTTCAGTGTCGTCTGTTCAGGAAACAAAATGTCAACACCATTTTGCACCTGCAAAACACAACAACATGTTGTAGTTCAAGCAGACAGACCAAACGACTGCTAACATTAGCTTAGCACAAACCACAAACTGTATGACACAGTTTTAATTCATGACACAAAAATAACAAGTGCCGAACTAATTGTCCAACACATTTCTTTCACTTTTGATTTTCTACTTCCACACAAGATGTAAGAGCACTTCGGTTCAAATGTGAGACGCTCAGCAAAAGTGTTCCGAAAAAAGCTTCAATCATTGAAAAGTAAAAAAAATCTCCGTCTGTTGAACCTTACAGACGGCAACCCTCTATTTGTCTATTCACAAATTTAAGCCATAAAGCCTCGGAGGAGCCGGAGGGTTTTGCTTGAGCGTAAGCATGAACACATCTTTGGCTCACTTTATTTAACTGATCTGTCAATTGGCTTCATATGCAATGTCAGCATTCGCCTGGTGTTTAGTCTGAACCCACCTTTACAGAAGGACACACAACTGAAATGCAATTCATTTGTTGAACTTTAAAAAAACACAGTGTATGGGCCTCGTGAAACACTAGATTTGCAGCATGAAAATATATACATCGAAATCACAGCCACCTTAGAAATGAAACAAATCAATTTATTTTTTTCAAAAGAAGAAATAAAAAAAAATGTTTGAGGGAACACAACTTGTTAGAAACTAAACTCAGTATTGTACTCATCCTATTTGTCATGTGACTGTTGTGTTAGCAGACTGACAGTGTTTTGGCACTCATCCTGTAGTTACCTGCTACTCAACAACACTGTTAAGCCCTCCACTGTTAAATCGGAAATATCTTTACTGTAGTTAGCAACTGCAGTTCACATTGTACTTATAATATTTATTTTATATTTCTGTTTATTACACTATGTGAATAGTAATAATATTAGTCCTTAATTTAATAATTGTTAAACACACATATTTGAGCAACTTATATTGTTGATCCACGCCAGAAATAAATATGTGTCCAGAATCTGCCATTCTTCATCATAAGAAGCATTAAACACAATATGTTCCAGATATTTGTAATATTTGTAGCAGCTGGCTATTTTGCCGTAAGCAAAGAACATCAACATACCTGTCATGTTTATCTCTCCATTGTGCTGCTCTTCTCGTACTCATGTTGTCTTACAGTTACTCTGTGTTGTTATTCAGATTTATGTAACATAACTTTTCCGCCTCACAGAAAATTATTATTGTTGTCTATTATTTATTTGACATATATTCTGTACATGTAGGTTCTGAAAAACTCCTATATTTGTAAATATATCAAAGTTGATTCCCCCAGAAAAAATGCTTTATCCAAGAAGGAGAGAAAAAATCACAATTCAGTATCCACCAAGCTACATGTGACAGGTGCATCTTTAGTCTGTCGTGCACCTTTGTAGCTTTGACTAACATTTGCACTCTGAAAATGTAAAAGAGAATCATTCTTCACTCTATGCTGCCCTTTGCTTTGACATTGTGATACGTGGTCACTTCCTCTATGATAGTTTGGATTCTATATTGGGAAAGAGGAACAAGTTAAAAGATCTATGATGTAAATAAATGCTCCTGCAATATTCAGTTTGTAGCATTGTCACACAGACACAGCTAGCCTAAAACAGCATGCATTTGCTGAGGTATTGGAAGAAACTCCTTTTAACTCCATATAGTCCTTTACCTAAAATGAGTGTCGTTGCATAGCTCGGCCCATTTCAGGGGCCTCTCACAGATCCATCTTATACTTTTTGGGGATGTAGCTTTCATTTTGTAACCAGACTCCACAGTGACAACATGTGCTCCAGTTTCATTCCAGATTCTGGTGCAATTGGTGGCTTATGCCCCTTTAGCTGGTTTACCAAGCGAAACAAACTGTATTCCACTCCCAGCAGTCACTATCTACATACTGCATTGGCCTTACATTAGTCAACTTCATCTGGCAAAATTACTATTCAACAAGGATTTCCTAAATGCACAATGGGTTTACCAAAATTGGCCAATAGAAGGCTTTCATTCCTTGCTCATTTGGTGGAGCCCTCTAATTATGGCTTAGCTTAGCTGACCTGACCTGTTTGGACAGATGAACTTTTTTTCACAAACCTATATTCCCTTTGGAATATATATTGGAGTTTTAATCAGCTGGGTCTTCTCTCTGACACCATGGTGTTACAGTATGTTGGTGTGAACACAGGGGGTTGTTAGTTTGACGCACCAAACACATACATCTGACAAAAGCAGGAGGCTGCTGTTGAAAAACAAGAAAACAAGAAGGAAAAGTTCTGCTGGATCGAACACTGGCCTGGAACATATAAGTCTGCACTTTCTCGCTGGACTTATTTTCATCCACATCTAGTCAGGAAACCTGCAGCACCCTCTTCCACCTAGCCTTTCCTTGTTCCCCCTTCTCAAGTGGATTCCTGTGAGGGAATGTTGTAAACTGGCTATATAACAAAGAAAAGTGAATTATGCATATTTGCTGATGAACAGTGCTTTTTTTCTTGTCCTCTTATTCGTGCACGACGGCTCTCCTTCTACTGTCTGCATCGTCTCACCTCACCTTCAATGTGGGAAAAGAAGATGTCCATTTGCAGCTTAGTGTTTTTCTTCATTTCAAAATGCTGCATAGTGTAGAATTTGATTGGTGCACACACAAGATTTGCAATTGGATTTTTTGTTTTTTAACAATTGATCACATGCTTTTTGGCTTTTTTTTATGAATTCTCATGTTAGCATCTTCATGTTTCTAACGTATGTATCAGAGCAGCTCTTCAAAGTCTCGCTTCGACACGCAAAATAAGAGGTTTTGTAAGGTACATACTCAACAAAAAATGGCATAAATATATTCACCATGTATGCGTGTATGATGAGATGTTGCAACTTCTGCTAGCGACGCCTTCTTTATAGTAAAGCTATCTCCTTTTCTCTACCTCCTGACTGATGGTCTCTCTGTTCATCTATGGGCTTTTTTTCATGTTGTCAAAACGTACAGTATTATGCAGCTTTAATGAAACTAAACAAGAAAAGAAAAAAAGCACATAGACCATATTTTGTTGTTGGTCTGACCTTGTGTATAGTGGCAGAGCTGTCGATATAGCAGACCCCTCAGGTAACGTTAAGCCATAAGTGGGGTCATCAATTGTGATCTTCCTCGCATTTACACCTGACTGTCTTCAGATGCAGTTTGAACAGGTATGAGGCTAGCATGATAAGACCCTCAACAGGTCCATCAAATGCTCCACATACTATCACAAAACAGGGAGGACACACAGGCCCTGGTGAGGCCATAGGGTTTAGCATCTTTCAAAGTGATTATCTTCTCCTCCGGTTTCAGTCATGTCTCGTTTAAGCCGGAGCTCATCTTTAGTGAGAACAGGTGGTCTGCACACTTTTTGGGTAGTCAATTGATCAATTAGTCAATATGGTTGGAGTGCTTGAATAACAATGCTGGATTGGATTTTCACCTTTTATGTGTGCTTTTAATTTGTGTGTTCTTTTCAAGAATTCGTAATATCTCCCAAGTTTTAATGTTAACTTAATTAGCCAAACTATTAGACCGATTTTTTCCAAATTGACAGCAAAAGGCAAAGAAAGAGCCCCCAAAGGTCAGTTAGTCAATGTTGTTCCCAGCTAGGAGCTCGATAGGTTATTAGCTAGTACAAAACAAGATGATTGACACCAATGGAATTATTACCGTAAATTGTGGACTATCTGTTGCGGACTGGCTGTTGGAGAAGGAAACAGAGCGTAAACGTAAACCTGCCATTAATGAATCAATGGTGAGATGTTGGAGACGGCAATGTGAAGAACTTCAGCACAGACGACTCTGCGTCAGCAGTCGTTTTTCTGCCGCATGGACAACTGTGGATTATAGACCGGTGTGGCTTATATATGTACATGTATAGTTCTAAATTTAGGTGGTGCGGCTTATATTCAGGTACGCTCTACAGTCCGGAATTCACAGTAATGTCAATTGATCATTCACAAATAATAATAATAATAACGGGGCAGCACCACTGGTGGTTTCCAAGGGACGCCCCACTGTTGAGAAGATCCAGAACACGCTCGAAGCATTATAACTCCAAGGTGGCCATTTTAAAGCTTGTTGACTCCTGTCCAGCATACTACTCTGCTGTGGAAACTGTATCACAGCAAGACACTGTGAGCTCAAGCACATCCAAACATCTCTTGATCCTTCATTTATTCTGATTGCGCAACTTTCTGCAGGGTTGAGGAAGACTGCTCAAACCACGTGTCTACTTATTTTCCTGCTGGAGAGTGGACTGGAGAGGCTTTTTTTCTGACGTGTACCTTGTTTTGTACCAAAGTAGCATCAGGCTTGTGCGGAAAAGCCTCGGTATTTAGGTTCCACTCCAGAATGTCAGTGGGTTAGAGTTACTGTGTTACCGTGGGTTTGGCGCCTTTTGCCTTTAAACTCTTACAGTGCAGATCCCAATACTAACCGTTCAACCACTCTACCCTGTAATCTATTCGCTACCATCCTAACTTGTTGTCTTCTCTCCTGCATTGTCCTCCTACCTTTTTTATATAGCGCCAGATAGACGTTATCTCATAGTTATCTCTCTTAATTGACAGATCAAAACACTCCCTTCAACGGGTCAAAACCTTGCGTAGAACCAGGATCCGAGTTGGCGGCCAATCCGCTTCAGACAGTTGGGTAGGATGAAGGAGGCAGGGAGGAGGATAAACAGTGATAAAGACAATAACTATAACATAAAATATATATATAAAATAAAATATAACTAATTATAGTAAGAACAGTTATACGTTTTTTTGAATGAGATTGTTTTGACAGTCAGGCTTTAGCCTACAAAGTAACCAAACCTGAAATGTATAGTCGATTAATTCATGTCCTGGGATGAAGTGGATTACACTATTCCATGAACGCTGGGCTCATTGTACCCGGGCGACACGCACAAAACCAGCTCAAAGATTAATAAAAAATCTCCTACCGTGAATCTAGTTATGGGTATGACAGAAATGGAAAGAGTAGTGGTCCCTGTGGTGAGGACATGTTTTATTGAAGATGGCCTGATCCATTCTGCCTTGACCCTGTCACGCTGGTAAATATTAATGTCTAGCCCTCCATAGCCGGCCGTTCCAACCGCCTCGTACATCAGCGGGTAGAGGCCATTAGCAAACCAATACATGGACTGGCAGACAGGAGTGTACTGAGGCAGCCACGGCCCTGCGTCTCAGAGGAAGTGTTTTTTTTTTTTTATTCCTCAGGTTTCTGCCGCAATCAAGCCAATGGTTGAGAAAATAAATGCCTAACTTCTCTGTGATCTGCTACAAATTGCGCGTGTGTATCTACTGCGGGACTGCACAGATGCCAAATGAGCAATTTCAAACCTGATGCTTATGCTGGAATAATTTATACTTAATAATAATGCGTTTGACACCAAATGATCAGACAATCTCTTAAGAATTTCAATGAAAATCTATATTGGACTTGAGAAGACGACACAGGAAGATCTCTCCAATCACATGTCACTCGTGTTCTTTACCTTTAATGTAATTTTACTACCTGCTCGTATTTTATACCCTCTCATATTAAAGTTTTTTCATTATATCATTATAGCACTTTAAAAAGAGCTCTTTTGCAGGAAAGCTATTGGGCGTTGACAGACACAATAGCAGTTAGTGGATATTCCAGTTTATGATAGAGGCCCAGGACCTCTGTGTCTTTCACCGTCCTTCATGTCTGTCTTTTAATTTCAAAGTAATCCAATACATGTGAACGATCTCAAAAATGATGTGCCCAATGAGAATGACAGACTTCTGGTCTTCTGTAATGTTACACAATGTGTTGGACAAACACTTTTTCCCCTGTGTCCACAGATGCTGTTGGCGCCTCCACTGGGAAATGTTCTTATGAACATAGACAGATGCTCTTCAGTCAGCAGAAACCCTAGCCAGTTATCCAATCAAATCAGCTACCTGTCCTGGAACCACACATTCTCTCACATACACAGAACTTGCACGAACTCTGAAATAATCTGGTGAAGTGCTAACGTTGACTCCCCGGTTTCCTTCCTGATATGAATCCTTTTAAGACAGAATCAGGTTTGAGTCATCGGATTAGGAGGTGAGGTCACGTCCCAAAAACTCCCCCCACGCTTCATCTCCGTCCTGAAAGTATTATTTAAGAACGAGCTGCCAATTTTGCAAATGCATCCTACCTGGCACACATGAAAGGCCTTGCATCATTAGATGAAATGGGCTCTGAGGGGAGAAGGAAATCTTGTGATGGCTCGTTTTTTCACAAACCCATTTTCTGGAAGCCAGACATTTGACCTCAGCCTGACAGGCTCCAAAAAGACATGAAATACGGGACACCTGCAGAGAAGTTTCATTTATTACAAGGTCCTTTAGCTGAGATACTGCCAGCCAATAGATAGAATATATAGTTTGGATATGTATTGGATTAGCACAGCATCTTTCAAAGTCTACAACATCTCACCTGATCTTTTTAGTTCACTGTTGTAAAATCCTTCCCAGCTCTAAACCAGCCTGAAAGTAAGTAGATAACTAAAAAAACTGTAAATGCTCAGAAGAGCTGATGTAGTAGAGCAACGTATGTGTTGAGATTAGATGGGGCAAATTAACTTTCACCCTAGAAACTACAATAATGCTAAAAGTTTATTTTACCCCTGGGGGGGAATATTTCGTCATGTGATGGTCCTGGTAAAGACGATGTTGCATGTGTACGAACCAGTGCTTTAAATGACATAATTGTACTTTATTCTATTGGTATCTATATCACTTTTGGTATTCCTACTTTGGGTATTATGGTACTATGATACCTACCACTAGTTGTCTTGACACAACCAAGTAGTTATGTTGTATAATCAAACTTAACTACTTAAATCTACATTGTAAATGAATGTCGATAAGCAGTGTTGCCACAGTTACTTTGAAAACATAATCGGATTACTCACTACTGATTACTCCTTTAAAAAGTAATATATTTACTTTACAGATTACTTGATTAAAATAGTAACTAAGTTAGATCACAGGTTACTTTATTCGTTACATTCGACAGCTGCCGACAACAACATACAACGAACCTTGATATTTCCATCTTTAGCTGGCATTTCCAACTCGAAAATGCACATCTCTCTCTCTCTCTCTCCCCTGTTGTTTGTGTCGCTGCGTGGTAGGTCTATGTATAGACACGTGACAGGACCCTCATGCTGAAAACGTGACTTTATTGCCGCATAGACTACGTGGCTTCACTCCCAGAGACTCAAGAAATCAAATGGTTTTTGACTATTAATGACAAAATAGTAACGCACAGTGACTTGCACAAGTAACTTTAATCTGATTACTGGTTTAGACATAGTAACGCGTTTATCGTTACTGAAAGAGGTGGTCAGATTAGGTTCCTGGCATCACTGTCGATAAGACACTATGTTGCATGTAATGACTAGAAACTGACAGTATTTCAGCTCAAACTGTTTCATTGTGTGGGATGTGGGGTTCTCTGTGTGTGTCTTCTTGTATTTACTTTTTAGCTTGTAGAATAGATGTCCGCTTGTAGGACAGATGGCGTGACCGGATCGGTCCTTATAAGGCAGACAATGTGAATGGTGGAAGAGAGAGCACAGGAAAAATGAAGATAAAATATTATCTGAGATAACACACCTGCGACCGAAGGGAGAGCCAGTTTGAACCCATTTTCAGGGCAAGGCCGAAGGCTGCAGGAGAGAGTACCAGACACTCATTGTTCGGGGAAGGCGTTTGTTACAGAAGGATGAACTGGGTTGAACCAACGTTCAAGGGCACCAGAGGGATTAAAACAGGTCAGTGCCAGAAGGCAGGCGGACTTTGGAAGGGATTTGCTTGCGATGCATTTCGATGTATTTCATTGTCTCCAGATATATCTGCGGAGAATTGCTCATGTACAACTTTTTCTCTTCTAAATAAATGTTAAACTTTTTAACTAATTTCCTGCAGTGGATTCTTCTATCAACCAACTCGGGTGGATAAGGAATATCCTAACAATTGCCAACAGGGAAAACAGAGAGAGGATGCTTTCCTCCACACACAGGTGTCCTCAGTTAATGAAACCGTCACTAGGCCGACACTTACTGAGAGTCGTCGATCCAGCTTCTTTGTGATTGAATTAGCCCCCTCTGCTGGCACTGAGTCTTTGTAGATTTCAGTTTGTAAAGGCAGTAACAGGGTTTTGTGAAAGATACTTCCTCTTAACCCCCTCCCCCCCTCCTCTCCTGTTTCCCTGCATGTTCTCCTGTCATTCCTTTGATCTGTGAAATGTTTCGATTAATCTCAGTCCGCAGAGCAGACCGATCCATCTGTGTTTGGTTTCTATCAGTCGATTAGCTGGCCTGTGCCGTGCATTTGCTTAAATTCCAATGCGTCTCTGTCCATCCTGGTCCAGGGAGACGTTTCATCATTCAATGGGGAACTTGATTAGCATAAATCAAGCTCCTGGTTGTGAATGCATTGTCCCAACTTTTAGCCATCAATCTGGGTTATTTGTTGTGTGGTGTTCATTAATCACAGGGAGTTTAAGGAAACGTCTCACAGCATAGCATGTAATGCTGTTCACGTTCATTTGTCATTGGGGGACCTATTTAAAGGTGATTCGATGGCAGTCATTTTGGGGCTTAAAAGTCTCTGACCTGCCACAGGCAGTCTGTCTGGTCTAAATAATTAATTTGCTTAAGATGTCTGGACACAATTCATCGACTTCTACAGGAACTGCATCTGAATGACTGACGCTTCCAGCGGTAAATGATGCTAGCCGTTAGCCCGCTTGATAGTTTGTTGGCTCCTCCTCCTTACATTATATGTTATTTAGCTGACGATTTTATCCAAAGCAACTTACATTGCATTATAACCCATGCATTACATTTTTGCCTGGGGAGCAATTAGGGGTTAGGTGTCTTGGTCAGGGACACTTCGACATGGCGCATGGGGCAGACGGGAATCGAACCACCAACCCTGCGGCCTTCAGCGCACTGCACTACTGCACTGAATATACGGTAGTACATTATAGTGTAGGGTAATTCTATTGTTTAATGACACACTGCGACTGAATATTAAGTAATATTGCTCACTAATAACATGTAAGTGGCGCCTAAAAGAGACGTTTGGATGTGCTTAAGCACACGTCGTCTTGCCATGGGACAGTTTCCTCGGCAGAGAAGTATGATGGGGCGATGGTGGCGCATGGAGTCGAACCTTGGGGCCGAAGGTTGGTTAAGGTCCATGTTGTCTAAGATTCATATGGCTTTAATATGTTCAGGGGTTTTTGCAAAACAAGGGACGCTGTTGTTTTTGTTATGAGAACGATCTCATGGAAAGTGAGTTAACAAGCCCACTCGGTAGCAGTTTGACCCCCCGGAATACAACGAGACAAACATACCTTCAAGAGAAGACAACAACTCTTTAAAAATATGATGTGGTGTAGTCTTGATTGATTACTCCAGTATAAAACTGCACATTAAAAGAGTACTTCTACTCTTCTGCACTGTATTTCCATGCTGTATCAAGCAGGGAATTCAACTGTTCCCAGTGTTATCCCACTCAGTTCAACTATTGAATAAATTGCCCTACATGTGATCTATTTGTGAAGTACCTCACAAACCTGTGTTGAATCCATCCATCACGTTCAGGTCATCCATCTCTATCTGTACAACTCTATTTCTGTCATCACCTCCTTGCTGCATGTCCTCACATTGAAAATGAGATGGATGCTGAGCTCTTTCTATTGTGTCAGTTTTGTCCTGTCCACTGTCCATCTGTTCTCTGTTGTCTTCCAGCTCCCTCTGTCGACCTTCATTTACATTTTTCTCCAGCCCTGCAGATCCTATAGTTTAAAAAGCTTGGTTGGGTCTAATGGATGTTTCGGGCAACACTTGCAACTTTGCAACAACATGTGCCGCTGTTGGGGGAAAACAAACACGCACGCATAGCCAAACCAGTAGGTTCAAAAACCAGTAGGCACGTAACACCGGCGTTTGGCGAGGAATAACCCTTTCTGCGGTACAACCCGGCTTCGTTCTGTTTACTTTTAAGAGTCCTCAAGCATGTTTACACCGTGTAGACTTGACATCATGTCCACGGTTACAGCGTACGAGTGACCCTCGTTAAAATATTGAACGCAATGATGCAGTATGTCTGGTGTTTCCGTCTGGTCCGCATCCTTTAAAAACTCCAAACACCGACCACACGTAACGCAAAACCGCGTTAGGCTGTTCATGTGTTTGCCACAAAACGGGCAAAACATCCCTCCAATGAACGTCTTTGTCGCCATAAACTCCACAACCAATGAAAACACCGTGCTCAACACTTCCGTCACTTCCGGTATTTGGTACATTCCCTTTCCGTGAAGAATCTGTCCTTTGTTAATTTGTTTCGGGATTGGTAAAAGTGTTTAGTGTCTTGTTAATTTGTTTTCGAAAATGTAAATTTGTTTTCTAAGATGTAAATTTGTTTTCTAAGATGTACATTTGTTTTGTAAAATGTTAATTTGTTTTGTAAAATGTTAATTTGTTTTGTAAAATGTTAATTTGTTTTTATAAAATGTTAATTTGTTTTCAACAATGTAAATGTGTTTTCTAAGATGTTAATTTGTTTTCCAAAATGTTAATTTGTCTCGAGCTTTGTAAAAGTGTTTCATTCTTTGTAATGTTGCTTGGCACTTCAGGCCCACCGTACTTAACTGACAAATATTGCCGCCGCAAGGAATTGTGGGACAGAATGAACTCCTTTCCTTTCGTGAAGGATGGTCCAGTGGTTGCTATGCTAAAGGAGGTAAGTAAGGAAGCATTGAATCTCCTTTCCTTAGCGTTAGAGAATTCTAACAGCTCTTTTCGTGACAACCTTTTCTGGGTCATGTCCAGGGGCGGATGGTGTATAGGGGTGATTTGGGCAACGCCCCACCAACTGGGAGAAAGAGGGGGGGGTTCAACAAATTCTATCACAGCAAAAGTAGTTGTCAGTGTTCTAGACATATTATACGTAGGGCTGTCAAATGATTAAACATTTTAATCAAATTAATCAGAATTTTCAGTGGATTAATCAGGATTAATCACTATTTGCAATTACACCTGAATCCTAACCATTTTTTCTTTCTGAAATGCATACCAAAGATAAATAACAGGACACAGATACATAATTATCATTATTATTATTATCATTATTATTTTTTATTATTATTGATATTTTACTTGGTTTAATTCATTCCAGAAAATAATCAAAGCAATGTTATTTGATAAGTTACAGACTGATTTACCTGCATGGCTCTAGAAGGGTCTCGAGCCTCTGCAGTTTATCCCACTCTGCTGCGGTCGGTAAAATGAGTTTGTGCTCCTGATGGTCCAGGCCTGCGATGACCAGACATGTCAACCCTCCCGATATTTCCGGGAGACTCCCGAATTTCAAAGCCCCTTCCGAAAATCTCCCGGACCAACCTTTCTCCCGAATTTCTCCCGATTTCCACCCAAACAACAATATTGCTGCACCATCCGTCACTGGGCGCCCCGTTTTCGACCGAACAATAATAAAGGTTACACCTTGAAGTCGAGCGCGGCAATTAGAACGGAAAGACTGGCGCTGCAAAGAAAACCGCACCCCCCCCCGGTCCTCTGGAATATCTCCCTAATTCTGAGGTCTCAAGGTTGGCAAGTATGGCGATGACGGCCTCTTTATTTCTGCTCACGCGCTTGACCATTTCCAGCGTCGAATTCCAACGTGTTGGAACATTTTGCTATTGTGGTGGTTAAATGATCTGAGGTTAAAATAAATTCCGCGAACCATACTCAGGCCGGCCAGAACGGGGCTACCAACAGTAGAAGGCGTACAGACATGACCTCGGCCACGCCTGCACCTGCGCACTGCATCTCCCCAGCGGGTCGCGAGGGAGAACCACAGAGGACAGTGAGTCGTCTCACTGAAGGCAAACAGGTCTACCTCGGTAAGACCGCCTCTCCACAAGAGCTCCACCACCTCGGGGTGAAGTCTCCAGTCCCCGGGCCTCGG
The DNA here is from genome assembly GCF_949316345.1 of Pungitius pungitius. Taxonomy (NCBI): domain Eukaryota; kingdom Metazoa; phylum Chordata; class Actinopteri; order Perciformes; family Gasterosteidae; genus Pungitius; species Pungitius pungitius. Next base: position 9,797,704 of record NC_084907.1, read on the forward strand.
CCCCTGTCTCGACAGGGCGTCTGCCCCCTGGTTTAGGTAACCTGGGATATAAACCGCTCACAATGAGCAGAGTTTCCCGAGGGACCACCATATGGCCAGAACCCGTAGGCAACGCCGAGTGACCTTGATCAGACGGCGCTGGTTCCCCCTGGGGGAGAACCCCTTGGCTCTGAGCCACCGCTGTAACGGTCTAAAGTGCAACAGGCAACAAGGGATCACGTTGGATGCCGCTGCCAGCCGACCTAACAGTCTCTGAAACTGTTTCACAGTGAGTGGCTGGCCTAGCTTGGCCTGCTTGTCTGCAGAGAGGATCGAAGCTACTCTAGCGGGAGACAGATGTTCCAGCGTCATGGTCGAATCCCAGATCACGCCTAGGAAGGTGATCCTTAGCAGCGGGGACAGTACACCCTTCCTGGCCTTGAGTCAAAAGAGCTAGGCCGATGAGTAACTGGCCTCGCTTGGCCTGCTTGGTTGCAGAGAGGATCGAAGCTACTCGAGTGGGAGACAGATGTGCCCGCGTCATGGTCGAATCCCAGATCACGCCTAGGAAGGTGATCCTTAGCAGCGGGGACAGTACACCCTTCCTGGCCTTGAGTCAAAAGAGCTAGGCCGATGAGTAACTGGCCTCGCTTGGCCTGCTTGGTTGCAGAGAGGATCGAAGCTACTCGAGTGGGAGACAGATGTGCCCGCGTCATGGTCGAATCCCAGATCATGCCCAGGAAGGTGGTCCCTTGAAATGGGGACAGTACAGTCTTCCTGGCATTGAGTCTCAGCCCCAGACGATTGATGTGGGCGAGCACAACATCTCGATGTTGGGCCGCCAGCCACTCGGATGGCGCTAAAATCAACCAGTCGTCGATGTAGTTCAAGGTGCGGATGCCCTGGAAATGCAGTGGTGCGAGAGCTGCAGCCACGCACTTGGTAAACGTACTGGGTGAGAGGGCTAGGCCAAACGGAGGAACCCGGTCCTGGTGAGCTTTGTCCCCAAAAGCAAACCTCAGGAAATTCCTGTGTTGTAGGAGGATGGGTAAATGAAAGTAGGCGTCCTGCAGATCTATCGTGATAAATCAGTCCTCGGACCTGATCAGTGACGCGATCTGTTTGAGAGTGAGCATCTTGAAGCTCAACTTCGCGACTGCGCGGTTCAACCGGCGTAGATCTAGTATCGGACGCAAACCCCCATCCTCCTCTGGAACAATGAAGAAGCGGCTTTAATAGCCCGACTCTCTGCATGGAGGTAGAACTCGTTCTATAGCTCCTTTCTGCAGCAGAGCCTGCACTTCTTGCTCCATTACCAGAGGCTGATGGGGGTCCACCACTGTGGGTAGTACCCCTCCAAATCGAGGCGGCCGCCACCCCTTTTTTTTCTCTGTCGATTGTACGCAGGACCTATTGAGATACATTGGGGAGGGCTCGCCGCTCTCTCAAAAACTCTCTCAGGGGCACCAGCCCCTCGAGGCTGGTCTCTGGAAGTCTTGGATCTGCAGACGCAGCGCCCTGTAACAGCGCACTGGCAGGGAAACGCTGGTCTAGTAGAGCCGGACCCCTCCTTGGAGAGGGCGAACGGCCCTCGGGCTCGCGCTCGCTGGAGCCGGCCATGCCCCGAAACGATGGCGGGGACAGCAGCCTGACTCCTGGAGGGGAGGCAAAGAAAAGATTTTTTGCAATAATTCCCTTCTCAGTCAAAAAGCTTTTGCAGCTTTAGGTAAGGAATATGCAAACAATTCAATTATGACACCTGTTAATTGGCTTAATAATAGTCATCCACCTGGCCAGAAGGGCCTCTTAAATCAATTAACCAATTAATTATAGACAATTGAACATAATTCACTTGTGAAAATGTGGTCGGATTGGTGCTGCCTGCACTTGTCTGGGTCTCCGGATACATGAGAAAAAAACAATCAGCACCAGCAGGAACACCACCAGGAACACCAGCATTCACTGAGAAGTCCACGGGGGACAATGTCCCTAGAAGGAAACAGAGCTAATTTGATGCAGCTGTCATCGTGGCGTTATGCCTCACCCTGCACTCTCACCCTCCCTCCCTGCCTCCTCCCTCCTTCCTCAGGCTCTCTCTTGAGGGTTACATACTGACTCTTTAATGAGCTGCATGTATACACAGTAGCCAGATGCCAGCAGAGAGCCATTAGCTCATGTTACAGAGAGGGAAGGGACACCCCCCCTTCCCTCAACCACATCACTCAGCCCCATTCCCCCCGGCCCACCACCCTCCCCGAGTTATTGTGGGAGAACAATGGATGAGATGCTTATGTACAATGTTATTTATTTTATTTATAAGAAGTCCATGTGTGTATTGCTGCTTGTAAAACCTGCCTCGCAATGATCTCAAATATAGATGTTATTGATATTAATTAATATTATTGTCAAATGGAGTGTAGCTTTGTGCATTGTGAAACATAAAGTGGCAAACTAATGTGGAATAAGGAGTGATCAAACTGTCGGAGCAGTTTCCCTTCCCAAGAACACAATCGTAGTCATGAAAATGTAACATATACATGTTAAATAAAATGATCAGTCAGTTTGTTGTCCAAAAGAAAAAGAGAACTTATACACAAATACGTCAACAATACATAAAATAAGGGGGAAAAATGTAAAGAAATAAAGCGGTGTGTGAAAAAGGTTGTGCCGAATGAATGAACAGCTCCTGTACAAAGAAAAATAATAACTATAGCATAACAACATCAATATAACAACAGCTCTACAATATTTAGTAACAACGTTGAATTAACACAATTTCCAAGATATTGTTCTATATTTCTTTCCAAAAGCACTTTGGTCAGAATGTTTTCACAACTTTTGCTCTTGAGGGATTTGAACGTTCCTTTATTACCACGAAATACCACACTGTTTAAACCTGAACGCACCATCCTACTGCCACAAATACTCAAAAAGGAGCCATTCTGGATCAATCCATAGTTCCCAACACATGCACAACGTCTTCCTTTTTGATGAAAACTGAGTTTCACATACAGGGTGTGGAAGGCTGTGGCTTTAAAAAGTAAAATCCCCCCTGTCAAACATGCCTTACCTCCCTGATTTCTAATCCCTTCACCCCCCCCCTCCCCCTCTACTCTGCATCCCTGGTGCCGCATGGCTAGCAGTGCTTCACCGAGCAGACACCCAGCCCAAACACTGGGTCCCAGCTGGGGGGTTTCACTTTGTGCGGGCTGTCTAACTGGGACACATGGAGGGAAACAGGCACAGCAGGGGGTGGAGGTTAAAACTAGAGGCATATTTTATTAATTGGGTCGAGCCTTTAAGTCATCTTTATTAACCCTTTGCATGGTATTTTTTTTTTACAGGCGCTGGCACTTTAGGTTTGTTTTGTAAGAGCGTGTGTGTGGGGGGCGAGTGTCAGGTTCTCCTCTTAACACAAACACCTAAACGTCACACACTTTTAATCATTTGTATGATTTTATGATACTGCCTGAATGATGCGACATATTTCCAGAATTGAGGCTGCAGTTCAGTTCGTTTGAATAATTATACAAATTAAAAATCCAACAAAATGTTACTACTCCTGTCAGAATCTGTGCTGGTGCAGGCGGAAGCAGGACTCAAATGCAGGGTCTTCCACGAGAAGTGCTCTTTATTTCAAAAACTAATCGAGGACGTGCTCCAACGACGACTGACGTAATACAATGACGCGACAGGGGACAACAGGCACACGGGGCTTAAATACACGAGGGAGGTGCAGGTGATTGGACACAGGTGGAAACACTCAGGCAATCACGGGACAAGGCAGGAAGTGAAGTTAACCCAGGACCACAAGAAACATGAAACTTCAAACTAAGACAGGAAGGGAGACCAAACCGTGACAGAACCCCCCCCTCAAGGACCGAATTCCAGACGGTCCTAAAGGGGAGCAGAACCGGAAAAAATCAGACAAGGGGAGGGAGGGTGGGGACCCGATGATCCTGGGCCGCGCGGGGAACTCCGGGTGATGGCGGCCATGTGTCGGGTCCATCGGGGGGCCTCCCGGGTCGGCGACCGGGCCTCAGGGTCTCGGGGGGCCTGCCGGGTCGGCGACCGGGCCTCAGGGTCTCGGGGGGCCTGCCGGGTCGGCGACCGGGCCTCAGGGTCTCGGGGGGTGCCGGGCGGTGCGGCTCCGGCTTCGTCGTGGCGGGGGGCGCCGAGCTGTGCGGCTGCGGCGTCGTCGAGGCGGGGGGCGCCGAGCTGTGCGGCTGCGGCGTCGTCGAGGCGGGGGGCGCCGAGCTGTGCAGCTCCGGCGTCGTGGCGGGGGGCGCCGAGCTGTGCGGCTGCGGCGTCGTGGCGGGAGGCGCCGAGCTGTGCGGCTGCGGCGCTGTCGTGGCGGGGGGCGCCGAGCTGTGCGGCTGCGGCGTCGTCGTGGCGGGGGGCTCCGGCCCAACCCCTGACCCCACCCCCCCTTCAAGGACCGACTTCCAGGCGGTCCCAAGAGGGTGGGAGGGAGGGGTCATGGTCAGGCGCCGCGGGGCCGGGACCGGGGGCGTGGTTCTCGGGGCAGGAACGGGCGCTGACGGGGTTCTCGGGGCAGGAACGGGCGCTGACGGGGTTCTCGGGGCAGGAACGGGCGCTGACGGGGTTCTCGGGGCCGGAACGGGCGCTGACGGGCGTCTCGGGGCCGGAACGGGCGCTGACGGGCGTCTCGGGGCAGGAACGGGCGCTGACGGGCGTCTCGGCGCAGGAACGGGCGCTGACGGGCGTCTCGGGGCCGGAACGGGCGCTGACGGGCGTCTCGGGGCCGGAACGGGCGCTGACGGGCGTCTCGGGGCCGGAACGGGCGCTGACGGGCGTCTGGGGGCCGGAACGGGCGAAGACGGGCGTCGGGGGGCCCCCTCGGGCTGGGACGGACGTCTTGGGGACCGCTCAGGCTGGAACGGGCGTCTTGGGACCCGCTCAGGCTGGAACGGGCGTCTTGGGGCCCGCTCAGGCTGGAACGGGCGTCTGGGGGCCGAGTCGGGAGCCGGGACTGCGGGGGTTCGTCGGCTCCTTCTCCTCGGATTGAGGAGGTCCCGGAGCCTGAAGCATTCCTCCTGGTAGCTCCTGGGGCCAACAACGACATTAGTTTTCCATTGAAAAAATGGGCTTCTTAAGTCGAGGTAGTCGGGCCCCAGGTCGCTCCAGGAGTCCGCTGGCATGCCGGTGTTGGTGTTTCGCCGGGCAGCCTGCTGCATGCTCCGTGGTCCCCCAAACGCAAGGCGAGTTCCCAAATATTTTTCATTTGGGTAAAACCCTGCTGAGTCCTTTCTTGGTCCCGTCATTCTGTCAGAATCGGTGCTGGTGCAGGCGGAAGCAGGACTCAAATGCAGGGTCTTCCACGAGAAGTGCTCTTTATTTCAAAAACTAATCGAGGACGTGCTCCAACGACGACTGACGTAATACAATGACGCGACAGGGGACAACAGGCACACGGGGCTTAAATACACGAGGGAGGTGCAGGTGATTGGACACAGGTGGAAACACTCAGGCAATCACGGGACAAGGCAGGAAGTGAAGTTAACCCAGGACCACAAGAAACATGAAACTTCAAACTAAGACAGGAAGGGAGACCAAACCGTGACAACTCCTGTAAAAACATGGTTTAGCTAAAAAAAAAATGTTTGATACATTATTGAAATTACCAATGTAAACGCATGGGGAAGGAACAACAGTCTGCTGGGTGAATGTTGGATATTTTCAGGAGAACGGTTATTTCTTATTGCAGGTATTACGAAACCCTCTACAAATATTAAACTATACAAATATTACAAAAATGAAGAATTCATCTTTTTTTCTCTATTTTTTGGGCTAAAGGAGGAGCATTCCAGTTGGGGTGACGCCCCATTGCCCTTTTTTGTCCAGCTGCCAATGCAAATGACAAGGGAAATTTTTTTTGTGACTGCAGTACTTTGAATGTCTCTGCAGCAGCACCCCTTTCGTAGATAAATTCACAATATCTATAATACAAATCAATGGCTTTTAGCACAAAAACAATTCCAAGAAAAGATGGCAGAGACCTACGTCATTGGCCGGTTTATTCGTTTGTAAGTGAAAGAGGGAACCCTTGTTGGTCCACTCTCCCTGGGGGGGTATCCTTCAAAGGGGTCAAGAGGCTAACAGGATTAGCTGCTAGTTAGGAACTGTCATTCTGCAAATGAGTGGAAGGATTCAGACGTACCTGAAGGCAGACAGGTAATTGATTGTGGCCCGATTGGTTTGCCTTCTAAACACCTAATGAAGATGGTTTACATTGACTCCTTAAATTTAATGGGGCCTTCATGATGACTTCAGAACTACAAGGACAAACATGCTTTGCCTCACTTCAGGGGCTGCAGTGTTGAAAGTCTTATAGTTCAAAATGAAATGCTCTATTGGACCAGTAAAGGCAATAGAAATATTTAAAAATTGCTTTTTTTTAATGCAATACAACCTTCTCAAGACAAAAATGTAGGCTTTATTCTCTAGAGGACAAACAGAATTTGTATTGACATTTTTTTAACGACATTCTTTTCACTTTGATGCAAACAAGTCTAAATCTTTTCATTTCTCCCAGACAAATGTCCTCAGAGCCTTTGGCCGTGGTGTCCAGGGTCTTCATTCATAAGACACAGCATATTGTCACCACTGGCCCTGAAGGAAGACCAACCAAGATGTTTTTGATGAGTTTGGTTTTGTTTCCTTTTACTTTGAATGAATTGTGTTTTACTGTGCACCACGGCTACAACATTTGATCTACTTGCTGAAACTATGGGCGGCGGAGAGGGAGGGCTGCGCCCCTTACACTTGCTATCTTTCTGATACTGCGCGTCTCTGTATCTCTCTCTCCCTCTATTTTGTTTTTGGGGTGTTAAGATGTCCCTTTATCATCAAAGGGCGGCTCTGACAAATACAGTTTGGGAACCACTGTTTTAACGTCCAAGGTTTGCAGAATCCAATATCAATCAAATTTTTCAAAGTGGACCGAAGGGTCTACATGTGGGATTTCAAACTGGTTCAACCGGTCTGAGTATCACTATTACACAACGTGTCACCATGACGTAATCTACTAAACCAGCCTAAACATGGGGAACACCCGAAGCCAATAGAGAGTTTACATTTCCGATCCTCACCCAGACACACTGCATCCATCCTGTGTGTGACACCAGAAGATGTGGCCACTGTGGCGGGCCGTGGCTTCCCCCCCTCATTCTCTCCCTCCAGGGTGTAGTTGGTGTGTCCACCACTTGTTAGTTTTTCATCTGCGTTATGATTGACAGGGTATTAATCAGCGTAAGGTTACACTGTGGACCATCTGCACATGTGATTCCGTACCAGAAATCAATAGGCACTCTACTAAAAGGACACAATGTATCGTCTGTCTTACAGCGGTACATCACTACAAAAATGAACTCTTCTTGAGGCACAGTGATACTTATTGATGCTTATTAATGTTATGTCTTAAAGTCCATGGGGAGAAATTGGATTCCTTAAATCACAAACTCAAAGGAATACATTTGGCATCCATCGACCTATATATGGAAACCTTTTCACAGCCAAGCCATGGCTGTTGTTACGTCAGTGTTCTTGCAGGAGACAGGTTTTCATTAAGATGCTCCTTTTAAGTGTATCCGCTGCTGTATTTAATTTAAATGGCCATAGACTGAATCAAACCACCTACGACCACCCCGAGTTACAGCAGCTCTCTTCAGTCATTCCATATCTGATCAAATTAGTTTGGCATGGACCAGAATTCATGCAACTTTCTGAGACTCCAAGTGAACATTTGAGACATTTCAGGATTCATTTGAAAACTAGAAGTGCAAACAGTGTGTGGCATAACGGAGCCTTGGCATCATCCCAAGATGGCATTGCTGTGCCCCCCAATACTATTGGGAAATGCTGTCTAATTTACTCAACCACACCATCATATCACCACAAGTGAAGTGGTGAAAGGTGGTAGTAGAAATGCATAAGTGAGAGGAGCGTTCAATGCCAAATAGGTTGGTCACATACAAGTTTGGTGCTTACAATAGACATTGTGAGTTGAACTGGAGTATAAATACAAAACATAAAAGTTAGTATAAAATATTAAAAAGAGACTATGAGAAAATTTAGTAGGAGACAAACTAAGGAATGATGCTAAAATAAAGTGTTTCTGTTTTTAGGATTGAGATGCTATTGGTTCAAAGGAGATGATCAAACAAGACGTGTACTTGCAACAGACACATTCAATAGAAAGCACCTGAAGAGGGAGGTGGGGCCGAGTTAGTTTGTGTTTCAACAAGGACTAAGATGTTGTTGTCACACTGTAGATGTGTCAAAGGAGATGAGATTTGACAGTTTTTTTCCAAACGCCAACTCCACTCAAGGTAATTATCAAGTGATGCCAAAAAACTACTTTGGAGAATGAAAAGTCTGAAACTAGGATCTAAAGTGTATTACTTAGTTATTGTTATGTTGATTCTGAATCTGTAGAATATATCTGTGCTGTCAGGGATGGAGATGAGAAGCTGTGGCTCAAAAAACATTTGCCAAGTGAAAAGGGAAAAAAAAATCTAGGGCCAGCGCTGGATGAATGCTTCAAACCCTAAACTAACTTACTATATCACTCCCATCTGTTAAACGGGTCCCTCATTTGCTCCCTCTGTAATGCTTTCTGTATTTTTCCAGGTTTAAAAAATCTCTTTCTAAAAACATCTTTTGTCAGATGTATATATCTACACACATATATATATATATATATATATATGAATATAAATACAAATATTAACATGAATATATAAATAAATATAAATATGATTATGAATTAATACATACACATACACACACATATATATCATATGAATATGAATAAAAATGTGAATTTGAATATGAATATAATATTGTGTACCTTCTGTTAAGTCCTCATATCACTGTCGAATATAATATAAATATAATTACGAATATGAATATAAACACAAATATGAATATGAATTCATATATACACACACATATATTTACACACACTTACATTTATATCATATGAATATAAATATAGATATTAATATACATTTTAAAATAGATATAAATATGAATATTATGTACATATCTATATATATAGATATAGATATATCTATATATATAGATATGTATATGTACACACAATAGAGGAAGCAAAAGAGTCCTTTGTCATGCCTAATAGGAAGTCTATACAGGGGAACAGCAGTTCCTGTGACACACAAGAATCATGCACCAACAGAAAAATGGCACAACACACTAATCACTAAACACTTTGTCCGTGGCTCCATTCTTATGCAGAAAAACTTGTCATAAAGAAATGAACATGTCTCAGTGAGAAAGAATGCAACTCAGACAAAGATATAGTTTTGAAGTCTTGCTAGGAACAAACAAATGATAAAACTGTCTGTGCTGAGGCACCGGTATCTTCTCCCAGAGGCTGAAGAGACTGTGTGAGGTAGCACGCTATCATGGTCCCTTTACGGGTGAGGCAGGTGTTGTATACGTTCTGCAGGGAGGGGAGGGAGGGCGCGTTGATCCTTCCAGCTGTGTTCACTATGCGCTGCAGGGCTTTCAATCAGTGCAGCTTCTGTCCCACACAGTAATGCAGTTTGTCAGGATGCTCTTAATTGTTCCTTGGTAAAAAGCGCACATGATGGGCGGGAGCACATTTTTTTGTCGCCTTTAGTTTCCTGAGAAAGTGGAGGCGCTAGAAGGTCATTGGAGATCAATTCCTCCTCCACACCACTCGAAGTGGATATTTAATCCAGCGGGTAGCTCCACATCTATCAGTTTGAAGGTTGGAGGATGATCCAGTTTTACCAAACCAGGCACACACGATACGGACTGTGGAGGATGTTTATAGTAAAAATTGCACATCTTCTACGTTGTCCATTCTGTACACATGACATCCTTTGCATTGTGTCCATCTTGGGAGAGGGATCCTCCTCTGCCGTTCTCCCTAAGGTTTCCTCCTTTTTTTCTCCCCATTGAAGGGTTTCAGGACAGAGGATGTTGCATGTGTACCTTCTGTTAAGTCCTCATATCACTGTCATGTCCTAATTATTGTTCTTTTCTGAAATAAAATTTGTACAGATAGGTTTGCATTTACATATGTGAAGGGGTGCTTATCCTACCAGGGCTCCTTTAAAGTCTGCCAGCCATGGGGCTTGACAAGGAGCACTATGTGCAGCCATAACACTTCTGCGAAAGCAGCACTGGTCTCCTTTTTTTAGGCTTCTTCAAGTGCGTTCAAGGAGTTTGGACAAAGAGATTTAGTTCAGGGGTTGAGATGGAATAGTGGCGTATTTGGTCAGTGTGAATTCACCAACTATCCTGAACCATTCTGAATATGTCACAGCTCTGTTTTATGCTTTTATATATACTTAACTGATTCTACTTTTCCAAAAGTGAAGCAGACATTTTAGGCATTCTGTTATCGAGTGCCCTATAAAATACTTACCAATTACCAAATAAATACTTTGTATTTTTTTTTAAATATATGTAGGCTTTGCTAATGTCATAGGAGGAAGTAAATACATTTAATGTGTTTGTTTGGAGACACTTTTTATCCTTGTGATGGGATCATGTGATTGAGTGCTGCATACTTCTGAGGCTGTGTCCTCTGCAAAGGTTTGAATACCTCCCGGTTTGTGCACTCACCGTGCATATAAAGAAAAGGATAAATACTCCCCAATCACCTTGGAATTGGATGGTGTCGGTACAGCAGGTTATTTTCCCCCCACAGCTAAATGCGGTAATGCAGTTTTACTCCTTGGAAAGCTTTGCGTTTGTCACGGTTACTGATACCGGAGTACGGGAGAACCCAAATGCACGACTCGTACACGATGGACAAGACAGGAGGGTTTTAATCAAGGTTCAGGCAGGGTCAAAACCGGGAGATCCGTCAGGAGGCAAACAAGTCCAGAGGGGCAGGCAGGTAATCCGTAGACGAGGACAGGCAGGGTCAGAATCAGGAGGGCACACAGACAGGCAGACAAATCCAAAACGGGGCAGGCAGGTAAATCGGGGTCGAGGAACAGACGAGGTCGGAATCGAGAAAAACAGGATGGCTTCGGGAAACGCTGGAAAACTTGGTAGAACACACAAGACAATCTGGCAGTGAGCAACAGAATGTGACTGGCTTAAATAGTGAGTGACTGACGAGGGAAGGCACCACAGGTGAGGGTGAGGAGAACCAGGTGCAGGAAATCAGGTGACGAGGTGGGAGGATCTGAAATGACAGGAGAGTTAGTGAACATGCAGTGGAGATGAATAGACTATGATGTGAACACCCAGTGAAGATGAAAAATAAACTATGATGTGGACGTATGTGTGACAGAACTCCCCCCTCTAGGGACGGCTCTCGACGTCCCCCTGGGCTGGTCCGGGTGTGCTCTGTGGAAGTCCCTGATCAGGGAAGGGTCTAGTATGTGGCGTGACGGGACCCACAAGCGCTCCTCTGGGCCGTATCCCTCCCAATCCACCAGATACTGCAGCCCCCTACCCCGTCGACGAGACTTGAGTAGGCGCCGGACCGTGTAAGTTGGGCCCCCGTCAATGAGCTGGGGGGGCGGAGGGGGTCTGGAGGAGGGTTGAAGTGGACTCTCCAGGACAGGTTTTAGCCTGGAGACATGAAAGGTGGGGTGGACCTTCATGGCCCGCGGCAACTGGAGTCTGACTGCTGCAGGGTTGACGACCCTGGAGACTGGAAAGGGACCCACAAATCGAGCCGCCAACTTCTTGGACTCCACTCTGAGTGGAAGGTCCCGGGCGGACAACCAGACACGTTGTCCCGGGACGTAGCAGGGTGCCGGGGTGCGACGTCTATTAGCCGACCGTTGATACCGGTCCGAGGTACGCAGGAGCGTGGAGCGGGCTTGCTTCCAGGTGCGCCGACACCGCTGAATGAACGCCTGGACAGAAGGGACGCTTGCCTCCAGTTCCTGCTCCGGAAACAGCGGAGGTTGGTATCCTCTTGAACATTGGAAAGGTGAGAGCCCGGTAGCCGAACTGGGGAGTGTGTTGTGGGCATACTCGACCCATAGGAGTTGCTGGGACCAAGAGCGGGGGTTGCGGGAAGAGATGCAGCGTAGAGAAGTCTCCATCTCCTGGTTCATCCGCTCTGCCTGACCGTTGGACTGTGGGTGAAATCCAGACGATAAGCTGACTGTGGCCCCCAGTAGCCTGCAAAACTCAGACCAAAAATGAGAAGTGAATTGTGGCCCCCGATCGGAGACCACATCGACGGGCAGACCATGCAGGCGGAACACCTTCTGTAATAGCAATTCTGCTGTCTCTTTAGCAGAAGGCAGCTTAGGTAGAGGGATGAGTTGAGCAGACTTGGAGAAGCGATCAATTACCGTTAGAATAACTGTGTTACCGTCAGATGGGGGTAGGCCGGTTACAAAATCCAAGGCAATGTGGGACCAGGGACGATGAGGGATGGGCAGGGGGTGAAGAAGGCCGGATGGAGCCTTGTGAGAGGGCTTATGCTGAGCGCAGATAATGCAGGCACTGACGAATTCTCTAGCGTCCTTCTCCATGGTGGGCCACCAAAACCGTTGTTTCAGCAGAGCTAGCGTGCGGATCACTCCCGGGTGACAAGCCAGGCGGGAAGAGTGACCCCACTGCAGGACCTTTGAGCGCAGATTCGCTGGGACAAACAGAAGGTTATCGGGGCAGGCACTCGGTGCCGGTTGCGCTGTATGAGACTGTTTTACTTCCTCTTCCACCTCCCAGGCCACTGCCCCAACAACACATTCAGGGGGGAGAATGTTCTCCGGACTCTGAACGCAGCTCCTGGACTGGTACTGACGGGACAGGGCATCAGGTTTGGCATTCTTCGTGCCCGGCCGGTAAGTTAGAGTAAACTCGAAACGGTTAAAAAATAGAGCCCACCTTGCCTGTCTGGAGTTCAACCGCTTGGCAGAGCGAATGTACTCTAAGTTTTTGTGGTCAGTCCATACCATAAACGGCTGGTCAGCTCCCTCCAGCCAGTGTCTCCACTCCTCCAGTGCAAGCTTTACCGCCAATAACTCCCGATCCCCGATGTCATAGTTCCTCTCCGTGGCAGACAGTTTCCGGGAGAAGAAGGCGCATGGATGAACCTTCTGATCTGTAGACGACCGCTGCGAGAGAACTGCTCCTACACCGGTGTCCGACGCATCCACCTCCACCACAAACTGGCGAGCAGGGTCTGGGAAAACAAGGATAGGGGCAGAGGTAAAACGTGTTTTCAATTCCCCGAATGCCCTGGCCGCTACCGAGGTCCACTGAAAGGGCACTTGTGGGGAGGTTAGAGCGGTGAGAGGAGCAGCCACAGCACTGTATTTCCGAATGAACCGCCGATAGAAATTGGCGAAGCCCAAAAAACGCTGCAGTTCTTTGCGGGTGGAGGGTTGGGGCCAGTCTGCCACCGCCCTGGTCTTCGCAGGGTCCATCTGAATATTGCCGGCTTTGATGACGAAGCCCAGAAAAGATACTTCCGAGGTGTGGAAACTGCATTTCTCTGCCTTAACGAAGAGGTGATTCTCAAGGAGTCTCTTGAGGACTTGCCGTACATGATTCACATGCTCCTGTGTAGACTTGGAAAAAATCAAAATATCGTCCAGATAGACAAAAACACAGACATTGAGCAGATCGCAGAGAACGTCGTTTACCAGCCCCTGGAAAACAGCTGGGGCATTAGTGAGGCCAAATGGCATGACCAAATATTCATAATGTCCACTGGGAGTGTTGAAGGCCGTCTTCCACTCATCCCCCTCTCTGATCCTGACCAAATGATACGCGTTGCGTAGATCCAGTTTGGAAAATACAGTTGCCCCTTGTAGCAACTCAAAAGCAGATGAGATGAGTGGAAGTGGATACCTGTTTTTGATGGTGATGTTATTGAGTCCCCGGTAATCAATACAAGGTCGCAGGGATCCGTCCTTCTTGCTCACAAAAAAGAACCCCGCGCCGGCCGGGGATGACGACGGTCTAATGAGACCGGCAGCCAAGGAGTCGCTGATGTACTTCTCCATAGTCCTAGTCTCAGGGGCCGACAGAGAGAATAGTCGCCCCCTTGGGGGCGAGGTGCCCGGAAGGAGGTCTATAGCACAATCGTACGGGCGGTGAGGCGGTAGTGAGGTGGCCCGAGCCTTGTTGAACACCTCCTTTACATCGTGGTAATCCTCGGGTACGCCCGTGAGATCTGGGGACTCAGGAGACACGGAGCGGCTAATGGCAGACGCCGGCTTTAAACAAACCGCGTGACAGTGAGGACTCCACCCAAATATAGTCCCAGTAATGTGCGGATTATGCCTCCTAAGCCATGGAAACCCCAAAATGACTGGTTGTTGAGGTGCATGAAGTACATGAAAGGTGAGTGCTTCACTGTGGTTACCTGACATCTCCAAGCGCAGCGGGGTGGTTTGATGAGTCACCCTGCAGAGTAGCCGACCGTCCAACGCCGTGGCCCGGATGGGTCTTTCCAAAGCGATTTGCTCAATCCCCATCTTGAAGGCCAGGTCTTGGTCGAGGAGATTGGCGTCTGCACCCGAGTCAATCAGAACCGGAACAGTGTAGCTCTTATCCTGGAAAAACAACTGGGCATGGATTCGGGGTCGAGAGGGCATTTCTAATCTAACTTCCCGGCTCACCAGCGCCCTCTGGTTGACTGGTGAGCCCTGTCTTTTACTGGACAAGCGTTCACATAATGACCGCTTTGACCGCAGTACATGCATTGGTTGGCCTGCAGGCGGCGGTGCCTTTCAGCCGGAGCGAGTCGAGCCCGTCCCAGCTGCATTGCCTCTGGCCCCGCGATAGACTCAGAAGGTCCACCCTCGGTTGGTGCCCGTCGCGGTTCCGGCCACTGGCGCGGCGGTGATCCTGAAGCTGCGCAAGCGACCCTCTCTCTTCTCCGCTCCCGCAGACGGCCGTCGATCCGAATGGCGAGGGCGACCAGCTCGTCTAAACCAGCAGGGAGATCCCGAGCTGCCAATTCGTCCTTTACGCGGCTGGATAATCCGTGGTAGAAGGCATCGCGAAGCGAGGCTTGGTTCCAGTCACTCTCCGCTGCCATGGTGTGAAAGTCAATGGAATAGTCAGAAACGGATCGTATTCCCTGCTGCAGACCAAACAGTCCCCGGGCCGCCTCTCGTCCGGGAGTGGCATGGTCAAAAACCCTCTGCATCGCCTCGGAAAACGACGCGACGGAGGAACAGATAGAAGTCTGTTTAGCCCATTCGGCCGTTCCCCAATCCCTTGCTCTCCCTGTGAGCAAGGAAACAATGTACGCTACCCGGGACCTCTCGGTGGGAAACGCGGACGGCTGGAGCTCGAAGGCGAGCGAACACTGTACCAGGAACGGTCGACAGGAACCGGGAGCGCCGGAACAACGCTCGGGTGGAGGAAGACGTGCGTCGGACATTGGAGCGGAGGTGGGTGCTTGGGCAGCAGCGGGGGTGACGTCCGGAGTACGCGTCACCACGGCGAGGTTCCGCAGGTGGTCGCGGAGGGACTCCATGCTGCTCTCATGGCGGGCCGACATAGACTGCATGCCCTCAGCCATGAAGTGGAGCTGCTGCTCATGGCGCTGCAACATGTTGCTTGGATTCGGGGTTTCGGGCTCGGTACGTTCTTGGTCGGCTGGGTTCATGTTTGGCCAGATTGTACTGTCACGGTTACTGATACCGGAGTACGGGAGAACCCAAATGCACGACTCGTACACGATGGACAAGACAGGAGGGTTTTAATCAAGGTTCAGGCAGGGTCAAAACCGGGAGATCCGTCAGGAGGCAAACAAGTCCAGAGGGGCAGGCAGGTAATCCGTAGACGAGGACAGGCAGGGTCAGAATCAGGAGGGCACACAGACAGGCAGACAAATCCAAAACGGGGCAGGCAGGTAAATCGGGGTCGAGGAACAGACGAGGTCGGAATCGAGAAAAACAGGATGGCTTCGGGAAACGCTGGAAAACTTGGTAGAACACACAAGACAATCTGGCAGTGAGCAACAGAATGTGACTGGCTTAAATAGTGAGTGACTGACGAGGGAAGGCACCACAGGTGAGGGTGAGGAGAACCAGGTGCAGGAAATCAGGTGACGAGGTGGGAGGATCTGAAATGACAGGAGAGTTAGTGAACATGCAGTGGAGATGAATAGACTATGATGTGAACACCCAGTGAAGATGAAAAATAAACTATGATGTGGACGTATGTGTGACAGCGTTAATGGCTGCAAAAAGATTTTTTAATGGTGCCAGGATATTGAACCACTTTTACAAACCCTCAAAGACTCCCATTCCAAAAATAAAATGATTACTTATAACTTTGACCTTTTTGGACCACATTTAAGATCATATTATATTTGACTCTAGCAGACTTTATGGATCAGGAATAGTTTTATTAATAGACATTTTAAAAGTTGTACATTTAACTTTTTAATTGTTCAATTTTCTAACCAAGGTCATTGGGATGAGACAATAAAAAGTTGGCATAGTACATTCTTGCAAACGTCTTCTCTCAGCTCTCTTCTATCTACGACCTTGTGTACACAGCGTGTGTGAAGCCACTGACCCTGTTCTCCTCCGTGCTCATCGCGCTGGCAGAAACGTCTTCAATAGGAGACACCGATGTCCCACCACCAACCCTCTTTGGCTTGGTCTACGGCTGACCAGGGTGAGGACTGATCACCCACCGGGGAGGACAGCGCTGGCCGTGGGCTAAAAGAGCCTCTCAGGTTTCTTGGCAAGCTTTTAGCCGTCATTAACCGTGGCTGGTATTGATCTTGCAGCTCCGAGCAACAGATGGACGCAGCCTCGAGGGGATTCCAGAGTCGGGCCTGCCTGTCATTCACCACCCAGGATGACATATACTGTAAAACATGAGCGAGGTCGGACTGGGCTGATCAATACAATGTGCGAATGATGGGGATGAGTCTGAATAGATGGCTGGAAACATTATGTAAAAAGATTGTTTGGGCAAAACAGTGACTTTACCATGCCATAGAAAAAGGATACATGTTATGATGATTGTTAAGTAATGCCAGCTTTCGAATTAGGGGTCCAGCTCCAGGTCCTCTGTCAATGCTGGCTAACTGGTACGGCTTAGGGAATTATTCACCATCAAACCTCTTAATGAATCAAAGTTAAAAGGATCGATAATCCATGCGGTTTAATCCAAATGTAATTTATGCTCACTACTATCCCCATGCATCTGAGCCAAAACCATTTTAGATTCATGCCAGTAGCTCCCCTATGCAAGAACGGAACTTTATACAGTTTACATATATTTCAATTCTCTAAATATTTGCATTGTTTTTTGTGCAGAGAAAAAACAAAGGTTTCTTCAAGAATTAAAGGTACGAGAGTAACTGTGTCATTTTGTGTGTGAAATATTCCCTTAATTGATGGTGATGGTGGCGCATGGAGTAGTGCAGTGCGCTGTGGGCCGCAAGGTTGGTGGTTCAAATCCCGGCTGCCCCATGTGCCATGTCGAAGTGTCCCTGAGCAAGACGCCTAACCCCTAATTGCTCCCCAGGCAAAAATGTAATGCATGGGTTATAATGCAATGTAAGTCGCTTTGGATAAAAGCGTCAGCTAAAAAACATGTAATGTAATTGTAAAATTGGTACTGTATACATAGTGTACCCAATTGATCTACCGGTCGGTATTACTGTAATGCAGGTAAAAATAAAAATCTCTTGAAGCACAACTTTCTTCACATAAATGAATCACGGACAAGGGTACAGCTTAATGATTATATGTAATATTATACCTTCTGGAAGGTGGACATTAAATACAAAATTCAATATGTCCCTTCAAGAATTGCGTAGTTTACTCAACCATGGAATGCAGAACATTCCTGAGCATTACTTCACTATAGGGCCAACAGACTTGTGATCAAAGCACAGGCCATGCAGATCCAGAAGCCTTCAACTGACTCACATCCACAAGCCGCATCATCAATCCATTGGTTAACGAGACGCAAATTGTAAAGCACCATGAATAAAAATGTTTGACATCTCAATGAATTCCAACTTATCTGCGGTCAAAGGCACATGAGACGCCTTCAGCAGCAGAGCAGTCTCTCTCACTACACTTCACTATAGACACACAAGTTCTATATTCAAGTTTGGAAAAACATCCACAGATAATAAACCTGCACAAAGCATTATTATTCCATGTTGTATTCCAAAAGATCTCCATAAACCTTAGGCATTTTCCCCTTAAAGCATCACAGTCTTATGGTGCAGTAAATGTGATCCAGTAGGGTTATACTGTTGGATGAAGCTATAGAATGAAGCACACTTCACCTGCATCTCTGTCTCCTGTCACACAATGATTCAGTGGAGAGTGTCTGGAGAAACTTTTTCCAAGATATTACTTATGTTCTCTTTTTTTTATTTAATTAAATTCTATAAATAAATGCTACAAATGCTTAGAATTCTCAATGTCTTTACAAAACAAGATCAAAATGATATTAGCTTTAAAGAGGAGTAAAATGGAGAAAAAGCAGAGTGAAAAGTTAAGGTGAGTTTTTTTCTACAGCACATTTTGGCAAAAAGGCAATTTGAAAGACCTAAATAAAGTGCAGAAGAGGAAAATCATAAAAGGGCATTTAAGTACAGCTTCAGTCATTTATATTCCAAGAGAAAATAAAATTGTGAAATAGAGGAAAAATGCAATAAATGCAATCAAAGCAGCAAGTGAAAAAGAAAAGTCTTTAATTTAAAAGAAGTTAGAGTTGCAGCGGTTTGTTTTAAATATACAGTAACACTATACTGTCCATATGATAAGTGATATATAGACATAGTGTGATAAAGTGTCACTTCAGGGGACCGAAAGTTGACTTTTCCTAGACCATCTCAAACAACTGGAGTCATGTGACCCACTATCTGGTGAGAGGGGAGCAGCAGGTCCTGGATCAGCTGTTGCCATCAGGTACAAAGATTATTTAGTAAGACCTGTAGGTGAGTTTAGATTCCATAGTTCATCCAAATCTCGCTGGGATTATTCTTTCATGCTTGATATATTGTTCCTCGTGTGAATGTTGGATTTCATGTCGAAGTCCGTATTTGAACCGATGTTGTCATTATTAACGTGCCTATCAAAGCTTTAGGCAGGCACATTGCAGTTGCTTCCAATATTAGATCCGCTCGTCCTTTTTTTGTAGGGTATGTACTTTTTGCTTTAGAAGGCCAATAATTACATGTGCTTGTAATTGTTAATAAATAATTTGTGGAGATGGTTCTCTTTTGAAATTGGCTTGACGTTGGCAGTTCAGAGGGCCTGTTTTAAACGCCTGTTGGTCGGACATCAAGGCAGAAAGAGGATTTCAGAAGTTGCATTCTGTTTCTGACCATTATTTAACAGGCCAAATATAGTGTGAATTATCACAGTGTGCAGTGCCTGCTGAGTTCTAATGACCCTGAAGCTGAAGCTGAAATATGAAATCACAGAGTTGGATGCTTATCAGTAATACATTACTCCACAGATTCCACTATCATGCTGTCACTCCCACAGAAAGGATTTCCCAGCTTTCAGACTTTGACTTTAATGTCCCCAAGTTCATTGTTGATGCGTCATGTCTCTTTCTTCATCTTGCAACATGAAGGAGGCATCAACTGTCAAAACGTTGTCAAACGTGTGTTTTTCTCCATTATCACCTTTACAGTTTTTCTCGATTGTTTACACACATTTTCTTAAAGCATGCCTCATACTCTCAGAACTCTACACACAAATCAAAAAACACACAAACAATGGGCAAATCCCCTCAATACTCCTGCAAAATGAAACTTTACATTCAAAACAATGTAATTTCTTCTCAAAAGTGTATTTTGTTAAAAGTATCAGTTTAAAACAGTCTTTATCAGTCGGTAAGAGGATACTAACGGCCCTAAAAGCTGTTAGACCGCCATCGTCATTGTAAACACTGGTTAAAATATAATGTTTACTGTAATATTTTATTAGTAAAGTGACGCATAATAAAATGCAAAGTAAATCAGAGCCCGAGGTCTGTGTGATGCCACCCCATCTCATCACAGGGTTTAATGAAGGGGCCTGTGTGCCCGCGCTGGTCCCCAGGGAGCAGGGGCCCCTCTGCAGCCGAGGAGCCCACAACAAAAGGACACGCGAACAGACGCCGTCCAACGGCGAACATGCTGCATCAAGCTGGCCGTAGGAAGCAAGAAAAAGACCGGAAGTCACTCAGTTTGACCTTCAAAATCTAAGTAATACATTCCTAGTGGAAGTATACAGTATTAGTATTACCAGGATCAAAACCCGGCCCCAAATTACCGGGTAGGGCTTACGGGATTATTTTACAATAACCATAATTGGCAAACATAGACATAGTGGGTAATTAATATTATATGTATTATTTTATTTAGCTAGTGGTAGAAGGGCAGATTCCCTTATCCCCAAAATACATTTACTTTGTCACTGGAAAACCGGAAGTACCGTTGCTGTACTTTTGCATGCTTGACACTGCTAAAAGCAGACCAGAAGGTGGTCGAAAGAAAGCAAGGATGTGGAGAAGAGAAAGGCATTAAAGAGAGAGAGAGAGAGAGAGAGAGAGAGAGAGAGCGAGACAAAGCTGAGTGAAACGCGTCCGGGTCGCTTCTGTCTTCTGAAACCCGGTTCCAGCGACGCCTTCAGCGTCACGCGGCCCCCTGCGCACCACCCGCGGCTCCGCATCCGCAGCTGCTCCGGGGAGGAAACCATCCGCATCATCGCCAGGTAAACAAACCCCGCACCTGCCACCGAACACTTTCATATTTCACCTCGCCTTGCATCGTTTTGTTGTGGCCGTCTATCGGCAGCGGATGAGCGGAGGGGAGGACGCGGGATGCTGGACGTTTTGTCCCCCGTAGTTTCGGTGTGAGCGGCTCGCCCGCTTATTAGTGCCTTTTTTTGACGCAATAGCACAAGTGTCGTCCGGGTTGACGTTACACGCCGTTACGCCAAGCTTCGTTTGCAATGTAACCCACTGCACAAGTCGGACATGCATTGGACGTGGACTCCCCCTCATAGCGTCGTTCAGGAGTCTGGTCCTCACAAGTCCTCTCAGGACCTGCATCTCCATCCTGCGGGAAGAGGGTGCATCCGTTGCCCTAAAGGAATCGTTTCCACGCGGGGTTCAATCATGCGGTTCCACGGCCGAGCGGACTACCTTATTTTAAACAGTTCACACGTCCACGAAACAGCCGTAGTCTCGTGTTGACCATCCGTGGGCATGCCGGGAGCGTGTCAGGCTACTGGGTTTCAGCAGAAGCATCACGATCACGATCCGTTGCAGGCGGACGCGTGCACGGAGTTTGACTCCGGTTGTGCCTTTTGGAGGAGGCGCAGCGGGATGGAGCCAAGGCTCTGCGGTTCCACTATTCTGTGAAAATTCAAAGTTGGAAACTTGATACATGAAAATTAATGGTATAATTGGGGGTAATTTAACGGTATTTACCTTTGAACGAAATGTTGTTCTGCCATATCATAAGCAGACATACATGCAAAAATTTCTAATACAACTTTCAAAATTACATTTTGGACTAGATGTAAAACAAATTAAGCTTCAAGCCTCTGGTTTTAGTGTTTTTTTCCCCTGAATCCTTTCAAAGACAACATCAGATTGAGATAAACAAAATGTCTTCTTCCTTTGCAAAGAAACACTGCACGTGCTGCTTTCCACATGTATAAGTATAGTTTTGAATTACGTTTTTATTGCTCAGCCGTTTATTTGCAGTAATTTCTTTTGCTCATGGTACGTCGGCCAAGTCGCTCTTTCCAATGGACCCAAGAGCCGCGAATATTCAAGGTCAGTGTTTGCCCGAGGTTTACATGAATATGTTTGACCAGGGACGGGCCTGCCCATAGGGAGTGGTGGGGGGGTGTAAGGGGAACACCATTTTTCTCTCAGCCCGCTGGCGGGAGCGTGCTCAGGTGTGCATGGACACCCCCTCCGTCCACAGAGATCAGTGGATAATTGTAAATATTTTCCCATTCAATGCTCATTGTAATGAATTAAAGCACGTATCCTCCTGCTCGTGACATGGCGGTAGTCCTCACTTTGATGGGGGAAGGGGTTTCCCTGTATTGCATTCAGATAGGCAGCAGGTGTTGAGAAGAACAGCGTGTAGTCTGGTGTCGGACATCTTCATCTGTGAAGAACTGGCATGAAGAGATGCCTCACACTCAGCTAATTTTACAGTGACTGGAATCAGATGGTAAGTGCAGTTGCGTAGGTCCTTTGACTCAGTCACAATCAGGTTATATATCCAAATCTCCCACATTTCATTGGGCCAAATGGTGCTCACAATAGTAACACACGTAGACTTAAATTCAATGTGACGGATCCTACTTAATGATAACCAATATGAATTTTGTTTTGCGACCAACACAGTTTTATTTTCGCAGATATAATGGGGCAAGTGGACAGAAATAAGTGCAGAAACTCCCCCAAGTTTATTGAAAAAGCAATTTCGCCTTTTTACACCATTATTATTATTATTCTGTGGATGATTAAAAGGCCAAAAGACAAGACTGTTAAAATAAAAACATGTTTAAAATTCACAGGTTGGAACTTTTCATTCTTATGGGTCTTATGTCTCATCCAAAATGTAGCATAAAAACGTTGGAGTCGTGGTGTATTATTCATTCTAATCCATGAATTATAAATTGGCCGAAGAACGTGAGGGATACAACGTGTATAGTGGATAAAAGAAAAGATTCCCAATACACCAAAAAGTAACAACATTTTTGTATGATGCAGGAAACCTCATGGGCTTATTTCTCACTAAAATTAGGAAAGTTAATATGAGCCCCATTTGTTCATGGTCCAGACTCAATCATATGCTTTGACTTCATTCAGTCAAAGAAGATCCCTGTCCGTCTGCCCAGCGGGAGGGGTGAGACCAGAGGGGTCAGTCAACTTCATCTCATGACTGATGACCCTCCGAAGCGTCCAATAGATGTGGAGATATGGAGCTGGTTAGAGGGAGAATGCTTTGTTGTGCTCTGAGACCCTCACAGCTGACCTGGGGCCACATCTGCAAAGGAAGTGGCCGCTGCTCACTTTTAAAATCCCTTCATATTCAAATTTGAATTTGTCATTTGTGCTTTGAGATGGCATTCATAAGTTCATACCTAAAATACAAGGTAAGCTCGTGGCTGGGTATGTCTGTGCCTGTTGTGTTGT
This sequence comes from Pungitius pungitius, assembly GCF_949316345.1. NCBI lineage: Eukaryota > Metazoa > Chordata > Actinopteri > Perciformes > Gasterosteidae > Pungitius > Pungitius pungitius. The sequence goes on from NC_084907.1 coordinate 9,820,834, forward strand.
CCTGTTCCACTCTGAGGCAGTTTTTTGGCCTCTAACTCGGACAATGGCAAACCATAACAAAAGGGGTGATTACTCTGGAATTAATACCAATGGTTTTCTATGTTACTAGTGAAGAAATTAATCAATATAACACACAAACAAGTTTCATGTTGATAGAGTCAGCATTACTACTCTAGAGGAGGCTTTTGTGAAGGCCCAGAAAGTCACTGGAAAATGGGTTTATTTCTTTTAGCATGCACGGTCAGTGGGGGTCAAATGAGTCTTTCCGTAGTTGTTCATGGTCTAGGTACCAGCGTCATCTTTTTTGTATATAGCCAATCCAAGGGGGTAAATGCACAAGCATGGATAAAACTCTCTTTTGCTTTTTTGTTCAATCTCGTGGTTCTGTGTTCTAGTATAACTATAGAAGCCCTGCCCTAAAACAACCAGCACAAACGAGAGCGGCATGCCTGTCTGATTCTGACTTCATCCTTCGGTGTGCCAGATGAACTGGGACAGACAGACCAGGCTGCACGGCTGGTTCCCCGCAGGGACTCCGGCGGTGCTGATGCCTGACTTCAGCAGTCACGGTGTCTGGGTCGGGCTCTCTGGGGAGCGTTGGTGCCTCCAGATGGGAAGAGCGGGTGGGGCCACTTACCTGTTTTAATGTAGGCTTGATGGGCAGGGGGAGAGGGGGGGGGATCGGAGATAAGCAGGATAATTACTGGCACAATCAGCAGGGGTAGAGAAAAAAATCCATTTGGAGTTAATAGCCCTTGAATCTTAATAATGGACAATATCAGTGGAATTCCAACAGCCCTGATAATGTCAGTCAGGGCTGGACTGGTAATCGGGCATACCGGGCAAATGCCCGGTGGGCCGACGCACTTGGGGGCCGGTCAATAGGCGTATACAATTTTTTATTTTTTTTGCTTTCGACCGGCCCATAAAGCAGGGACAGCGGCCCATTGGTTCATTTTCCATACTGACACTGGGCTGGCCCAATCGTCTCTTAGCAGGCTCCACCCCTCCCTCTCCGTGTGTCAGTTAGACGCATTCAGTGGCTCAGAGCCAGAAAGAAATGTTTGGATTAGGATGGAGAAACAAAAACTTAAGAGCAAGGGGGGTGCGGAGAAATTGCGGGCCAAAAAAAAAAAATCTAGAGGTTGATGCCTCAACATGTTTAAAAAATAACCGACATGTTTAGTGCTGTAGCTTCAGTTTCCAAAACTACTACAGTACCTGACGACATTTTGCAGAAACATAGGGTTGCCAACCCTCCCAACCCCAAATCAGGGACACTTTCGCGGGCTGGCGGGGGGTGCTAGCGGTCGGCGGCCGGGCTGGCACAATCTATTTTTTCTTTGCAGCGCCAGCCTCACTGCTCATTTCAACAGATAGGACAGCTCTCACCCGGCACCCGCACGCACACTGGTCTGATGCGTCACAACTTCACAACAACCAGGAGTTTTTCGCGCGCATTGACTTAGCAGGCTGTGATTGGAAATCGGGACTGGAGCTGTCAATCAAAATTGCCCATAATTCGGGATGTGAACGTAGCACATGGAGGAGGAGAGGTGACTAGCCATAGCGATAGCGCTGCTTGCGGCTCGCAGGCAGCAGAGGAGAAGGTGCAGCAGGTGTCAGTGTGACAGTGAAGTCAAGGAGGGACAGAGTGAGCAGGAGAGTGTCATTGAAACGGTGAGCAAGCAGGTAGCTACATGAACAGGGAGGGAGTGTTAATCAGGGCGGGTGCATGAGGATAGTGTGTGTGGGCCTGGCTGGGCCACAACGAAGGTGATGACGATTTAACGGTCAACTCATTTCATGAATATTATAATAAGGCAACAAACATAATCGTTGTCGGTTGTTGCTATTATAAAGTCTGAGTGTCCGGTTGTCATTTGTCAAATTGTCACTTAAAAGTGACTGCAATGGCCACTCAGCTACAGTCAAATAACACAGCATAAGCTATTTGGCACTGTTTTTGTAGCTAGCAGAGTTGAGAGTTCACTTATTCAATTGCAACTTGGGATATTCTAATGTTTCCTTTTAAAACTCATAACGGCCCCTTCTTCTCTAGAAAAAAACTTAAATGATGCCATTTGATTATTTTAATTATTACTCGCCCACAATGAGTTACACGTTAGGAGAGGTAGCTAACGTATGTTATTTGGGGGTTTCAAAAATTTTGAAAGCTGTATATTCAACTAACTAGATATTTTTTAATGTTTCTCTGAATTTCCAATATCATCAATATGCAATATTACGGCAAGTGAATACTCTAAATTTGATATACTATCAGGACGTTTGTGTGAGTAATTGTTTGTATAGGTTTTTTATGGGAAGTATCTCAACAAATAGAGGTAAATGTTGTTTGGTGTCATAATCAGACAGTTGATGGACCCCATTGACTTCCATAGTATTTTTTTTCCTACTATGGAAGTCAATGGGGTCCATCAACTGTCTGATTACCGACATTCTTTCAAATATCTTTCTTTGTGCTTAGCAGAATAAAAACATCATACAGGTTTTAAACAACTTGATGGTGAGTAAATGATGACACTGTTTTTATTTTTGGGTGAACTATCCCTTTAAAACAAAGTAACCTATACTTGCAATTGTAAACTGGTCCATGGCACTTACAGTAGTTCTCAGCTTTGTATGGGTTTTTGGGAACGGAACAGTAGATATGCATATCTACTGGGACCGCAAGGATAGTGTACTGGTTGGTGGTTGTGTCCGACCGATTGTGGTGGGCCGGTCGGAGCAAAAATGCCAGGGCCTTTTTTTTGTCCCAGTCCAGCCCTGATGTCAGTGAATACTCCTCATGAGGTTTGGGGCAGAAATACACTATGAGTTTAAAGATTCACTTTTGCTGTCTGCTCATCCCAATGCGGTGCACGAATACCGCTTTCCAGTTGCCGATTTGAAGGACACATTTAGTCTTTAAACTAGTCCTTTGCAGCCCATCATGCATCGCGGGCCAATGACGATTTTATTTTATTCAGGATTGAGGCACAGGTGAGCCGACACGGGGGGAAGCGGAAGTTCACTTTTAAATTTAAGTATTAGAAATAACTTATATCTACAATGAAATGTTATAATATAGTCAATAAAAATAATAATAATAAAAAATAATGCAGCATATGTTTAGTAGTAAGGGTCCCTGTCAGAGTGAGGGAAACAGGGTCTAGCAGAGTGTGTAAAGCCGGATTTCCTTAAAACACTTTCAGGGATGCAGGCGGAGCAGTTACACCATGACAAAATTCACTTTTATTATTATTATTTTCTTACTCCTCTGCACCAAGCCAGTTGCTTTTTGGATAATGAAGAGCTTCTCTTCTTTTGGACAATATGACCAACAAGAGAGAACCACCTTTCACAGGGTGCAGATGTTGTACTTGAGACTGCTGTGTGAGTCCTGTATTGACTGTATTTATTGATTTCCACTTCATGATGTCCCATTGCCATCAAAAATAAATAAATAGTTCAGACATGCGCATGTGCAAGCTCCTTGCAGCTGGTTGTTGACATCAGTGAGGTTGCAGAGAGTTGTGGTTTGCGTTTTAACAACATTTAACCGGGAAGTCTGAAGCAAACAAATGGATATTGAAAAAACCACGAGCCTCTCAACTGTCAGAAGAGAGGGAACCGTCACAAGCATTCCATACATTCTAGGTCCGCACCTTACTCGGATGACTGATTGGAATCCGCCAGGGTGGACGTTCACAACGTCTGACCAAAAGAAGGACCCCGTATGTGCCACGCAGAAATGATTGGATGCTTCACTGGGGCAATTTGATGAATTGAGCCCTGAAGGAGCGGCCTCTTCAGAGCGTCATGGTCCATCGCTGACGGCCCTGCTGACCTTCTTCATGACAGCGGTCTTCTCTGACCTAAGGTCAGCTGGAAGTAAGGACCTCCTGCAGTTAGGACAGGAAGTTAGAGGAGGTGGTGGTGATTACTGAGAGGCAGTACTTACGTCTGAGGTCAGAGGTCACACATCCGGCAGTGGCAGGCCCCGACACCTGACATCTGCTAACACACACCCCGACACACACACAGAGTCTGTGTAGAAGGAGAAAGCAGAGCAGTTAGGCTTCATGCACATATACATGGGTACCACAGTAACAGAATATTTTTCTTCATTCAACCTTTCATGTACCAGATGGTCCATCTGACCATCACAACTATTGTTATATTATTAACATGTATGATCAAGATGAATATGATCAAACCTTGTTTTTATAAAAGTTTCCCTGGTTACTTGTACCACAGACACATCATTCTCATGATGGAATAATGTGCTATTAGTGGATATGCCAGATCAACCCCTCTCATATTGAAGAATGGAGCTAGGTTTCCCATGGATTTGATCAATATCGTGTTGTGTTGTCCTTTTGAGCTTTTAATAAGAACAGGTACAGGACAGAGGGCCCCTTCATGTGTCAACTCACTCTTGCTCTCACATCATGTCAAGTGATCATAGAGTGGCGTGTGTGTGAGTGTGTGTGTCATTGTTCAGAAGTCAATGCTCCTCTGTTCAACAGGGCCAAAATCAGGCCCTCTGTTGTTGTGTCACACACACAGATGATAGCTGTGTTTCTGTGTGTCCAGATGAAGTCATTGAGCCCCCTCGGTGAGAGGATGGGGAACAAATAGCCGGTTCAGGGTGCGGCATGGAGATGTGTATCTTTCCCTCAGGACTCGTCTTCATGCAACGTCCTGTCCAGCTTCACTGCTCAGCCCGTCCTAATGTGACTGCTCATTCTTTCCATCTGTCAAAGCCGCAGTAATTCTGTTTTTCTCTGCATGAGATTGGTCATTTAAATGAATGAATTCAAGATTGCAGTCCAATGGCCAAATTATTGGACAACTTAACCGGATTTTGTAAAAACAAACTTCCCGGACTTTCTTGGGGGGGGGGGCGGCCAGCCTAGGGTTTCCACCGTCAATACACAAATAAGGGAAGCCCAAGGGGCGTAAGGGGTGCGATCCCCCCGGTGACGACCTAGTTTGGCAACCCTAGGGCAGGCCCCCTTTTTTTAAGATTAGATGAGTAAAAAAGATGGAAACCCACGAGAGTGAATATAGATCGTGAGGAGTTAAATGTCAGTCAATGATTAATGACTTTAAGTGTTTAGAGTCAATTTAACATGTTCAGCGGAGCATAGAATAAAGTCGCTGTCGGCGATGTTAGAGGGGAGCCGGTCAGGGATGGAGGTGGGCCGGTATTGGACCAGCCCAACCTCAACGGCCCACATATCCGCCATGGCCAGTCCACCCCTGCTTAGCAGCATGTGTGTGAGGGCAGACCGACAGTGGTGTGGTTTTACCGGCTGAAGTGACGCGTTAAGGATGGAATCACAGCCGTCTCTAAGGAAGAGCTGATGTGTGTGGGCACAGACCCGTTAGGGGGACTCAGGGGGGGTCTAACGCGTGTTGTGGGCGGAAAAAACAGAAGGAACATTTCTTTAATTACTCCCAACTGTACAGCCTCAAAGTAGAAAAATACAGCGTTTGCAAGGCAATGTTATGCAAAGAACAACATTCAGACATTTAGCATGTGAAGTGCTCTACAGGGGGGGAGAACCACTTAAACATAAGACGTTTCCATTCCAAAAGAGAATAAAACAAAAAGAGAGATCTTATTTGTTATAAGAAGTTAAAGATTGAAACTGCATCTTAAAAAGCAAAGAGATAAAGAGTTACATGGTAAAAGAAGTCTTGTGTGTAATGTATTATGATTGCAAGAAACAGCTGCGGTCTGAATGAGCTGATGGAGGCGAAGAAGGACGCAGCTTTGCAACATACAGTTTATGTAAACATCTTTAAACAGGCTTCGGATTAAAAAAACACATTTATGACGAAACCGTTTTATCCTTTGTAGTCAACAAATGAGATGACAAGATGATTTATTACTGAACAATACATACACAAGGGACCTTTGATGCTGGTGTGTCAGCCAGATAATCATAATTTATTCACAAAGTAAAAAAAAAAACTGTAAAGTTTAGAATGGGTAGACTTTACGCATCCTAAAGGAGACAGGACCAGATCTGTATGACATGTGTCCCTCCTCTGTCCATCCTGGTAGAAGGATCCTCTCTGTTATTCTCCCTGCGGTTTCGTCTTTTTTTTTTCCTGGTGGAAGTTTTTTTTTGGATGACTCCTGTACTTGTTTTTTTGCTTCCCTGAAGCGTTGTCTTCACTTTTCAGGTTGGCACATGGATTTAAGTATTGGATGTGAAGTGAACTTGAATAAACATATTGTCAGTATGCGGGTGCGAGGGCAAGGAGGGAGGACTCAGATGCGGAATATTGGAAAAATAAAAGGACTTTAATAGTCAAAAAACTCTAAATCAAAATCAAAAAAACAGGAAGGAGGCGAAAACAAAACCGACAAACACAAACAGGGACCTGGACTTGAAACACCAACAGACGTGACATGAACCGTCGACATGTAACGACGCCACACAAGACAAGAGACTCACAGGGCTTAAATACACAAGGAGGTGCAGGTGATTGGACACAGGTGGAAACGATCAGGCACGGCAGACAATCACAGGGGAAAACTGGACAAGGCAGGAAGTGAAGTTACCCAGGAACACGAGAGACATGAAACTACAAAATAAAACAAGACAAGAACCCAAACCGTGGCACATATTACAATGCTTAATAAATTCCTTTCCTCCGAAAAGCTACATGAAGCCATAACGTAAGTCATCTTCTTTTCTTTCAGACCCAGATTTTCAGCATCGTCCTGTGAGATAAAGTGACCCGGTTTTGAACCCATCTTTCTCTGGTGATGATGGAGAGCTTCCTGTGTCTGCTGGTTCTCAGCTCAGCAGCCCTAAAGGAGGCTGTTGGTGAGTTAATTATTAATGCACACAAACATGCATGTTCACCTGGGTTTTTAGACCGATTACAGGGTCGTGATAATTTAACTCTGCCTGCACTTGTAAATGACTAATTACCAAATCAAACCTTTAAACACAGCCAATCGCAGTTCCATTGCTCCCTCAATTTTCTAGTATCAGTGTTACTATCAGTTCAAATTTTGCACGGATTAAAAAATAAAATGAATACATCAATTGCTTTTATGCAAATGAGCAGTTAGGTAGATGATCCAATCGGCTGTTGGTAAACTGCAAGATAAGAAGACACGACTAAAGTGGTATTAATACATAGGCAGGTTTGTCACTTACTTATCCAGTTCAGTAGAAAGAATGTTTCACTCTCCTCGGTTAACGGGGCTCTGTTGCGTGTTAGAGTCACCACAGTAAATGTTAGCATTACCTATACCATTATCATGTCCACTATAGCTACTGTAAGCTGTTTTATTGTAAAGTGCTCTCTTAGTAAGCAGTGATGTCTCTCCAGGGCTTTTATTGTGAAAGGTATGGACCATGCAGTCTCCATGTTACATGGTTATGCCACAGCATAAAACCAGGTCTGAACACCAATCTACTGCTATTATAATGTGCAATAAACATTTACTTCATAATGAGTTGTTAAGGGGAAAACGTATATATTAAAATATCATTCACATTAAAAAGAAAACAATGTAAATAATTTAATCAGTTTTGACCACAAAACAGGAAGATTACACAAATATCCTTCTGAATGCAGCCTCAGCCATCATGAAGCTACAATGCTGGTGACATGGTGTTCTGCAGAAATTAAGCTTGCAAGGAAGTGAGTCACTGCTCTATAACAGATGTTATTTTGTGTGTGTGTGTGTGTGTGTGTGTGTGTGAGCAGAGCAAAGCTATAGACACACATTGTTTTGGACTTCTTGCAAACGGCTAGGTTAGTTGTTTCCTGTTAAAGTCGGTACACATTAATCTAAACACTGTCTAGGCGAGTTTACATGGTCAAACTCCAGTTTTGCAAAGACCGAACCAAAAGTTGGAAGGTCTTCATTTAGGGATGTTTCAAACAAAACAAAGAACACTGGAAACGAATAAAAAAACATGCCTTAATAATGAATCCACAAAAGTATGTGTACTGATAAAGAAAGATCTCATCAAGCCTAATGGAAACACATTTTCTAAATAAGCAATTTTCTTTTATTACATGCAATATAAACCCAGCAGTAAAGTGCGGCAGCCTTCCGTCACATGGCTCCACTCAACGACACATCTGAGGAGAAAACAATCAAATCATACACAGCAACAAACAAAGAGGATGTGTGTTGAGAAGATTCAAATTAAAATGCGATGATATGAATGCCAAATTAGGTTTGAAGCAGCTAGGACACGTGTTGTACTTAAAAGGTTTTAAAACAGTAGTTTCTGTCATTTAGATCTTTTACTGGAAGATCTCTGACGGGTCAAGGTCTGTAGTTTGTGGTTGTAAAAGGGGAGTTTTGGAAGGAATTTCAGAGTGTGTTGACTAGACGTCCAGGTAGTTCGGTACCTGCATGGACTGCCATCATTAGAGCACAATGCACTAGGTCTCAGTACTTGTGTACAGTGGATACACAGCTCAGTGAGATATGTACTTTCGTCCTTCCTTCCTGTCCTCCTCCACCCATCAACAGGAATACAGCATAGAAGCCCCTTGTTACTGGACTTTGAACTGTCCCAGCAGGATTTTTGAGATGCACAGTTATGCCTCCGAAATGCATCGTAGAATCACCCATACTAAATCAGACTGAGCATCCTCCTCCTTCTTAGCTCTTAGCCAGAAGCGCTAATGGCTAATTCATTCAATTAAAAAATGTCTCCCGGGTTATCTTACTGGTATTCAGGCAAACAAATAAGTGTGTGATACAAGTGATGTATCAGCAGAGGGGAGGTGTAGTGTAATGATTAAGCTGTAGCCTCCCCACATGTTCCGTGGGCAGCTTTACTACTGTGGACAATAATGCTCTCTGTATCCGTCTGACTACTCTCTAAAAGATGTCTCCCATTAACCCTGCATTCCAGACCAGACTACATAATATAGGCGTATTCATAATTGGGCTCCTGAAACTCTCCAGTGAGGGGGGTCTCTGGCTACAGAGCATCCAAAACTGGTTTCATCTGTACGAGAGGCTGCAATGAGCATAAACAGGGTTGTAGACTTGTTACGCAACACCCTAAGACGGCTCTTCAAGCTCACATGCTTCTAGGCTGTTAGATTTTACCATTAATTTTGAATCCAATTCATTTTATTTTCATGCAGAGCCATTCCTTCATGAATGTTGTTCATTATGCCCAAGGAAAAATAGTGGCAATCATGAAAGTTGGATCCGACAAACACCAGGCGGAAGAGATCGACAGCTCCCTTAGCGACCTTAGCTCAAGAGTGACGATTGGCTGAGATAAAAAGCGTAAGGAGCTGATATTATCTGTGAGGCGCATAAAGTGGCCGCTGGACGTAGCTTGCTCAAAAAAAGCGGATTCCATTCATAGTTTTGTAAGATAAGACAAGCGGCATTTATGATTCATATGCGTGAATGCTTACTGGTTATTTTACTGGCTTCAGTAAGGTTGGTCTGAGAGAAATGTTACGCTGTATTCGGTTCCTCGATTTTGTTGTTAGCACATCCAATGCTGACGTACTGAAAGGGTTCATAAAGGGCTTAAAATATCTGCTGCAATTTGGCTGTGTACTGAACAGAATGATGATGCGGCTCACTGATAACAGAAAGAGAAAAAGTTTTGTTAACTGCTAAATTGCCATAATGTAAGTTGTAATGCTTTGGTTTTCTTTTTTTGGTTTCATTAACAACAAGGGAATATTGCTGTTAATAAGCACCCTGTTTTGTTTTGTTTATAGTATTTTTGTTAAATGATTAGTACTTAGTAATTAGCATATCATAAGTGCACATTACACTACTGGAACGAGATTATTCTGAATTAACTGCAAAATATCCTGCAATTAATTGTGATTACAAAATTACGAATTGTTTCCCAGCACAAATATATTTAAAAGGAAATGGAGTGTTCCTCTTCAACGCATTTTCCTTCATTTTATAGAAACAATGAGCCACTGGAAACTCACCCAGAGAAGAGTTAATGAGTGAAAAAAGAGAAGAGCAAACAATTACAACAAGTATTCCGGCACACAGCTGTAGGCCCACACCATTGGGACATCTCTGGAGAAGGGTTTGGTGTGTAACTAGTGTGTTGTTGAAAATGTTTGCAGGTGGAGACGTGTGTGTGTCGGGTCATGACAGCGGGCCTCTGTTTGAAGAACAGCCCAGCAGTTTAATCTACCCAGAAGGCCTGAGTGAAGGCAAGGTGACCCTCAGCTGTCAGGCCAGAGCGAGCCCTGCTGCATCCTACAGGTTGGTTACACACAAACACACACACACACACAAATGCAAACAATGAACTTAAACAGCATTTTTCTTTCCCACGCTATAACGACATGCTAACATCTTCCACCTGCTTCACCACTAACATCAACTCGTCTCATCCCCTAACGGTCCACTATGGGTTTTCTCCTCTCTGCAGATGGCTCCTGAACGGCACAGAGGTCCCGCTGGGTTTGGACCTGCGCTACACCCTGGTTGCTGGCAACCTGGTGATCAGCAGCCCCGAGTCCATCCGAGACACAGGATCCTATCAGTGTCTGGCCGTTAACCGATGTGGCACCATCATCAGCCGAGCAGCTAACCTCAAATTTGGCTGTGAGTTTGAGCAGGGCTTGTGACCTTTTGAGCTGTCTGAGTAGGTCACTGTGGCAGAAATAGAGTTATATAGGATTTATGCTATCTGACTGTGTAGCGTTTACCATCTGTGTGTCAATAACCTTTTTTTTTCTCCAGACCTCAATGACTTTCCTCCAGACAGCAGGAGTCCTCAGACAGCATATGAGGGAGTTGGAGCTTTCCTGGCCTGCCAGCCCCCGACACATTACCCAGGTATCTCCCCGGCACAATTTGTAAAATGAAAAAATCAACCCAAAAAGTTACAAAATATCACATTGACGCATAATACAGCATATACAGTTCCTTGCAAGTATTCACCCCCCATGGGTTTATTTCCATTTTGTACTGTAATTCAAGTAGACTTAAATAGATTTTTTTCCCATTGGATCAATACAACATGCATAAGTATTCACCCCCTGAGTCAATACTTGGCCCAACCACCTTACAGCTGAAACCTTTTTTACCACCACTCGTACTGGGCTTGAGTCAGACGGTGGACCAGGGATGATGCTTACTGAGTCCATATTGAAGTGCTTGTAGCACGGCAACCGGCACAACCCCGTGTAGTGCACAGGTTTGAAAACAAAATGATGAGATTTTTCACAAATAATAACAATAATTGGGCACCACCCTGCGATCAGAACCAAAGAACCAAAGTATAAACTGTGGGCCCAAGCATGCTGAGGTGGCAAACACCTGCACATTCCAACGGCATCACTAACAAATGTCTCCTCTGCAGCTCTGTCGTACCGCTGGTTGATCAACGACTTCCCAAACTTCATCAAGAAGGACGACCACCGCTGGTTTGTGTCGCAGGTCACAGGAAACTTGTACATGGCTAAAGCCGAGCCAAACGACACCGGAAACTACTTCTGCTTCACCACCATCAACATGGACATCAGCACCAAGAGCACATTCAGCAAGGCCAACCAGCTCACCGTGCTGCCGGACGGTACGCGGGACGCTCAGTTAGCAGCAGCATGATGCAGAGAGTGTGTGACATTAAGAGAGGACACGGGCATAGCTGAAAGGATTTGGTCCTGTGCTCAATTGGAGCTGTTTGTGGTGCCATTTACCCTTTACTTTAATTGGCTGTCTACACAGACAAGGCAGCTTTGATATAAAGATGACTTAACGTTGAGCCCTTCTATCAGACCCAACAGAAGACAAGGCTCGTCCCACCACACATCGTGATTCTAGCCATAAACTGCTGAGAGCTTTGCAGCGACTTCTCGTTGCTCAAACTGCCAATGAGTGTTGTAGTAGTGGGAATGAGTATGTTTGAGTATAACATTTAGTTATACTGAACACTATGAAAGATATTTTCTGTATGATTTGATTATGTATTTTATTTCAGCTAATCCCAGGAAATCCGCTCCGAGCATCAAAGTGCGCTTCCCGGCAGAGACCTACACGCTAGCAGGACACGCTGCCCACTTAGAGTGCTTCGCCTATGGAAAGTAAGTCTCCCACCCTCAACGCATCGCCAAATGCCTGCAATGTACTACGCGTCACTATGTGGGCCTTCCCTGCTCTGTACTTGTGTTCTGTATTACTTCTGTAATCCCATCTGCTTCCTCATTGTGAAACTCTTTCTCTCTCATAGTCCAGTCCCAAAACTTCGATGGAGGAAAGTGGACGGCTTGATGCCCTCCAAGGCGGGCTCCAGTGCCGAGACCCCCATCCTCATCCTGCCAGACCTCTCCTTCGATGATGAGGGTCTTTACGAATGTGAAGCTTACAACTCAGAGGGCAGGGACACCTACCAAGGTCGCATCAATGTACAAGGTACACGACCTCTGGGTCAGCGAAGCACCGACTGTATCAGGCCAATCGGAGGTGTTCTGATGTGGGTCTTGTGTGTGATAAACATCCTGGTCACTTTGAAAGCCACAGCAGAACGTCTGGAGCACAGTTAAAGTTGAATGCTATTTAATTGAGGACCAAGCTCCAGCAGCTAGACAAGTCACAATACCAAGACCTCCTGCCTTTAGTGTTTAGTGACTCATCTTACAAAATGTGCAATCTATTTTGATGACCTTTGTTTTGTCCGTTGTTTACATGCGTGTTTGTTTACATAAGAATGTCAATAACATCCAAACAAAAGGGTTTTTCTCTCCCTTTATAAGACCTGGCCATTGAGAGTCCTTTTTTATTATCAGAATAACTGAATGGGTTTCTCTTACTTTGCTACTCTGTTGTTTGAATATTCTTCAGATTTAATTGCAATTATTTCTGCGAAAATGTCTTCTTCTAGTGACCGACCCAGCAGCATGGGGTAAAACATGCAGGGAGTGAAGGCCACTTAATTACCTTTATAACCTTCTGAGATTGATGAAATGTGTTTATTATAATTTTCTCTGATGCACAAAGTCAGTTAAACGAACTATGGTTCACTCTGAAAGGAATCCATTTTTTGATATTACAGCAGTCTTTAAAACACCCCCCCCCCCTTGCTGTGTATGTATTGATTTGACCAATTGTCCACTACTCTTTGGGGCAAACTACCTGGATGATTGAATCAATATCCAGCTTGTGTTGATGAATAGAATATCACACATCATAACACACCTTGTCACGGATCTCATGTCTGAGAGGAACAAAAGCTGTGGTGGTAATGCGTAGTCGTATATTTCCCTTTCCTCCTCCCTCCAAACCTCCAGCTCAGCCCGAGTGGCTGCAGGTGATGAGCGACTCGGAGGTGGAGATCAGCTCAGAGCTTCTCTGGAGCTGCATCGCTGCCGGTAAACCCCGACCCTCCATACGCTGGCTACGCAACGGCCAGCCGCTCAGCACCCAGGTAACACAGTGCGGACTCACTGCATCGCACACCTCCACACTCAATACGGGGAACCCATTTTTATCAAAGTAGAAGGAATCGTTGTCTCTAAATTCACATTTAGAAGCATAAATGTGGTTAATAATGACTAATGATCTGAATATTTATAAATTGTTGTTTTGGAATAATAATCTTAATGAGGGCTGTGAAACATTCAGGGATGTTATCCAGGAACAAAGCGCCTACAAAGAATCACAAAAATAGGTGGACAAAGCAAAGACAGATGAAAATTATGACAAAACAAAAACAAAGACACAAGAAACAACTTCAAAAAGGGGCTTATACAGTGGTGAGAGTAAGTCGGTACTGGGCGGTACGACACACGCACAGTCCCGTCGCGACAAGGCAAGCAAAACAAGCAATTGCTTGGGGCCCCAAGACAACGACTGGTTAAGAATAAAATGCAACGAACAAACTGTGTGAGCGCCCCTTTGATAGTCAATGCAGTAAAGTGCAATGACACTGTTATCGGGATCCCCCTCAAGGGGCCCCGCTCATGAGCAAAAAACAAAACCTCGTCGGTCCGCAGTCATCATGAAGCGGAATTATGCTTCGGGAAGCCAGAAAAGGAAGAAGAGAAAGGAAGAGGAGGATAATAAACAAACAAGACAGTATCTTGTTTTTTATACAGATACGGGTGGGTTAAAGAGCGATACTAGAGTCCTAGTGAATGCTTGATAAGTAGACTATAATACAGTAAATAAACAAATAATAAATTAAGTGAAATTTTCGTGCCTGTATCATAGTACCACCAAGAAATAAAAACTACTTTCACCCCTGGGCGTTTATACATACTTTGTTTCACAGCTCCCAAATCCCATATTTTACTTCCTCCTCTCTCTCCTTCCACCCCCCCCCAGGACCGGGTCGAGGTGAATGGGGCTCGTCTCAAGGTCAGTAATCTGGCCCTGGAGGATTCTGGGATGTACCAGTGTGTTGCTGAGAACAAACATGGCACCGTCTACTCCACCGCTGAGCTCAGAGTCCAAGGTACAATTCCAAGGACGAATCCAGATTCTGCTTTTGTAAAATCTCACGATCGTGTTATACTCAATCAAACGTGGAGAGTGCTATTGGTAAAGAGCATGAAGAGCCCTCTATCTGTTTGTACATCTTTATCTGTAACCTTTCAGAATAAGCAGGTTTCAACACAATGAACAAAAATAATTCCAAAATAATAAAAATAAAAGCTACGCAGCATTGAAATGTTGATTTAGAGTTTAACTGTTATCATTCTTACCGTTCTTAGACTGTTTACTGATGATCATAGTAGCATAGTAGCATTTTTTTGCCTTAAATCAAAAGCCTTCTGTTTTCCACTGTTCCTCTTCCCTTTGCCATTGCATCCATCAGCCTGCTTGTTATCCTGCCACCTGTCTTTCCAGTTCAGGCACCAGACTTCAGGTTGAACCCGGTAAGAAGGCTGATCCCGGCAGCCCGAGGGGGGCAGGTGATGATGGAATGTCGCCCTCGGGCCGCTCCCAAGCCCAGCCTGTTCTGGAGCCGTGGGACGGAGCTGCTCACCAACAGCAGCAGGTAACACTGAGACGCGTTGATGTTCCTACTGTACTGCTCATTTGGTATCATTCATCCCTCACCAAACACAACAGGAACCAACGCCCTCATTTCTAGGCAACGTGCATGATTTGCTTCAATTGGCCGTGACTTATGATCCTGAATATTCACTACTTAAATGAAATACACAACGCTTGGTGGCTACACTTATTTTGTGCTCAAAGGCAGCTATTTATAATGTCTCTGGCAACCGTATTATAAAAGCAATACGCTACTAATAATACTACTGTTCATTGTACGTTGTCAACTCCGTGCCGGGCCCTCTTGTACCTTATTGTGTCTTTATAACTCAATCAAGCCACTAATTCTGTTTACCAAATACAAACGTCTCTTAGAGACTAATCAATTCCACACAAAGTATTCAGTTTCCATCTGTTGATTGTACTTCAGCATTTGGTTAATTGGGCGTATAGCGTGTCTGCATGTATGTGATGTCCCCCTCCCCAAGTGTAAAAGCATATTAAAGCAGCACTTACTGTTAGTACAAGTAATTTTAATGCAGATGGATATCCAGCTCAAGTGTGACCCTGAAAGCGCTCATCATCAACCACATGTAGGTGATTAAGTACCAGTGATGAGAATGTCACATTACTGAAAGTCTCCCGCATCAAATATGATGCAGGAGACTTAATTGACTCCTCTCTTTTAATATCGACTTCACTGCCACATCTCACCCTGCTCTGGGCAAACCCCTGTGATCATACGCCTTCCGTTCTGCACTCGGGACTCAAGAGTGAAACTGCAGAAGCTACAGTGAGGTCATCGTCTGCACTCAATAGACAAAGGCAACTGATTAAAGAAATCAACCTCAAATTCATTTCTGCTGTAGAAAAATACTTATAGATTTTGATCTAATATGAAAAACCTCCTCCAAAAAAGTCTGTTTATCCATTATATTGGAGGGGGGGGGGCGCTTATGATGTTCTATGATCGCAACTGAAGAAATGGTTGATGTTGTGAAATCATAATACCAGTATTTTACCCTCTGTAAACATCTGTCTTTTCAGAGTCACCGTTACTCCAGATGGTATTTTGTGGATCCATAACATCAGCAGGGCAGACGAAGGGAAATACACCTGTTTTGCTGAGAACTACCTGGGCAAAGCCAACAGCACTGGACACCTGTCTGTCAGAGGTACACACACACACTGAAGAACTTTTGGGAACGGCAGGGATCGTAGGTGGTCAATAGCAACTGTGAAACTACATTATTGACTTCAGTAGAATTATTAATAATCACTAAGATTATTGACAAAATGAATAAATAACAGGGCACCACCCTGAGCTAATAACCAATACTGCAAATGCAGTCTCATATATGAATATCAATTATCAATCAGTATAATATAATTTATTATTATTAATATTGCCGCCGCAAGGAATTGAGGGACTGAATTATCTCCTTTCCTTATGGGAAGGTGCAGTTATTCTGATTGAAGCTCCTTCTCTTAGCATTAGAGAATTCAACCCTTTCTTATCATGGCGGCCGCTTACTTCTGGGTCATTCTGGGTCAGAATTTTTGAGCCAGGACCATTCAGAACCCTGCTAGTTTGAATCTGAGCTAGCATTCACTTCTATGCAGATGCCACTAAGATCACGCTGGCTCCTTCCAACGCCGACATCAACCAAGGGGAGAACGTGACGCTGCAGTGTCACGCCTCCCACGACCCCACCATGGACCTGACCTTCACCTGGGCCCTTAACGGGGTCCTTCTAGACCTGGAGGACTCGGCCGGACCGTACCATCGGGTGGAGGGGGTGAGTCCAGCAGTGATCAAAGGTGTTACTCAAGATTATAAACTCGGGAGAGCCACATGCCCACAATGCTAGAGGGGCTTGTCATTAAGTTGTGATGGTGGGTCTTGCAGCCAGACCAGTTGAGGACCACCGATTTGGTTCATGAAAGTATGTTGTTTCTCTGAGTAGTTCAAGGGACTGAATCATCTAGTAACATAATAATGTGGACATACGGTCTCTATGTCTTCAAGTCAATTAATCCCGCCTCAGGACTAAACCCCACAATATCTGATGTGTTTTTAATGGAGCTCTCAGGAACAGAGTGAGAAGAGATATCAGGCTTTCATACAAAAACTTAAACTCAAAAGTATTGAGGATGAGTGATAAATATGTGTTGCCTCTCAAAATGTTCCTTAAATTCCATATGAAATGTGCAGTGTGGTCAAGGCTTCCCTCGTCACCATTGGGCTTACTTGTTAATTAATATGCTAATAGGGTTTTGGCAGGTGGCAAGTTGAAAATTGAACCTGGGCATAGGGGCTGGAATGAGATGAACTATCACTGTCATGTTCCTGCTCTTTATGTCTCTATGAGTAGTGAGTATTGTGGGATAAGACGTTAGCCAGTGGTGTGTCTCTCGAAAATGAAATCCTAGAACCATCAACACAGCATGTCTGACTCATTCTCTCTGTCTGTGGCTTCCAGAAGGAGAACATCGGGGACCTGTTGACTGTGAACGCCAAGCTGAGTCAAGCAGGGATGTACACGTGCACAGCTCAGACTGTGGTGGACAGCGCTTCCGCTTCAGCCAAATTAGTGGTTCGAGGTAAGATATCTCTTCTCACGTGGCTTCTTTTCAATCATACTTGGTGAAGCAGTAGGTATCAATACAATTTATTCCTATCCACCTCTGATACCAGAGTATTGGCAGACACAAGACCGAATGATACCAGTGTTGTAAAAAGCTCAAACACTATATTGTATAGTCCTTTGATCAATACTAATTTTTACTGAATAGAGCTTGAACACATTTTAATGCAACGTAATGGAACCTCCAATAACTTAATAGGCCATTAGCTGTCTGTGTCATGGGCTCACTGCCAACTGTGGGTCATATGGACATCAACATCATGAAGCTCTGAGGTATGAGTCATTTAATTTACACATTGAATCCAGGTCCCCCAGGACCTCCTGGAGGTTTGCTAATAAAGAACGTGGCCGAGACGTCCGTGGAGCTCAGGTGGAGTCGTGGCTACGATAACCACAGTCCCATCGGCAAATATGTCATCATGGGCCGATCATCGCTGTCATCAGAGTGGAAAAAGATGAGGACAGGTGTGTATGCGTGTATGTGTGTGTGTGTATACAGTACTGAAACATCTCAATTCATCAATTTATTTCAGACATTTATCCTTTTTTTAAACATTTAGATTTCTAATCGGATCAGAACAAATATCTTTATTGATAATTGCCTCACATGTCTTTTCTTTGGAATGACTGGACAAAAAGACCCTGTAAACATCGAGGGAAATGCAGAGTCGGCTCGTGTGATGGGACTGATGCCGTGGATGGATTATGAATTCCAGGTCATCGCCAGCAACATCCTCGGCAGTGGAGAGCCCAGCATGCCCTCTCACATCATCCGCACTCAGCAAGCAGGTGAGTCATCACACTTTACAAACTGCACTTAGCCCCAGGCTAAATTAGCTGTTAGCCCATTGCTAACTAACTGGTTAGCCCATAGCTACCTGAGCTGTTAGCAGAGGTGGGACAAAGTCATTGTTAGGCAAGTCACAAGTAAGTCTCAAGTCTTTGCCCTCGAGTCCGGAGTCAAGTCGAGTCAAAGATGAGGCAAGTCCCAAGTCGAGTCAAAAGTCAAAGCCAACAAGTCTCAAGTCGAGTCCAAAGTCTTAATTCAATTCATTTTATTTTGTATAGCCCAATTTTGCAAATTACAAATTTGCCTCAGAGGGCTTTACAGTCTGTACACATGCAACACCCTCTGTCCCGAAACACTCACATCGGCACAGGAAAAACTCCCCAAAATATGAAAAAACCCTTCAATGGGGAAAAAAGGGAAGAAACCTTACCATTACCATCTTACCATTGTAGTTTTGAGTCATTTCAAGTCCTCTTACCACAGAAATAACATTTATACAAATCATGTATGTCTGTAATATTTGTATTTATTTAAACCTCTTTTTATACAATGACATTAACCAAATACAGTAAAAAACAGAAAATGTAATTGTCACAAAAAATGCTTGTATTTCAACAGCATATTGCACTAGAACAATGCACAGCAGCTTCAGTCCTTTATTGTATTGACCTCATATTGCAAAACAGTTTAACTTTCAAATAGACATGGGTCCTTATAGCCTAAACTTTTTTTAAACATGTCATCAATAAAATCCTAACTCCTCAGAATGAACACATCTGAAAAACTGGACCAACCTGATAATATAATTGGAATGACTCCATAGACTGGTGTGTATGAGTGAGTGAGAGAGAGAGAGCTGTGTGGACAGGTGAGGAGCAGAGAGTGTGTGTGTGTGTGTGTGTGTGTGTGTGTGTGTGTGTGTGTGTGTGTGTGTGTGTGTGTGTGTGTGTGTGTGTGTGTGCGGGCGTGTGCGTGTGCGCTGTGGAGGGAGGCTCCTATACTGCATTGCATTTGCAAAAGATCAAATTGGCCAAAAGTCTGTCAGTCATTTGTGCACGATGGGGATGCAGAATGATGCCACCATGGCTGAAAACTCTCTCCACTGGAGCACTAGAAGCAGGCACTGCCAAGACTCGCATGGCTACTTGAAAGAGTGAAGGAAGAGTCTTACGGTTCATTGCCCAGAACAAAAGGGCATTCTGTCCTTCTGCCATGTCAATGTATTGACCTTGCTGTACTGCTAGTGGGGTCCCATCATCCCTTTTCTGCCTCTTATGGTATGCAGCAAACAGCCCTTCTCCTTCCATGTCCTCTAGTTCTTCTTCAGCAGGCACAGGTTGCTCAGTCGCTGCAGCATCTTGCAGGATCAATTTTTTAAAAAAGTGTCACAACAGTAGATATAAAAGAGCCCTTATTACAATTACTGATGTACTGTTCAAGACTGAAAATTGTTATTATTGTTAAAGTCAGATTAATATCACATTAAATCCTAGATCAGATTAAGATCTAATTATTTTACGTTGCATTTAAGTTGCATTGCAAGTCAATAATATTTACCTTTAACTAGTTGTGCCATCTCTGCCTTGATGTCACGGTGGACCAGCACATGGGGCTCAATCCACAGCAGACAAAAGTGTCATTCACACCACAACAAAAGGCTGGATCCAGATAGACTGTGTCTGGGCCATTTTCACAGGTCCCAGAAAATCGTTTTTTCAGGGATACCTGCAGACCTTTGACCAGGCCGTTCAGGAAAAAAACTTGAGGCTTCAACTTCTCAACATGGTGATTGAGGGACAAGATAGATGGAAAAACTGCACTGATTGTAATGACTTTCTCGAACGGTTTCAAGATGTCCACCAACTCCTTCAACAGATTCCACTCTCGTGGTGTGAATGACAGTTCTTTATGCCCGGCCTTCTCAAGAACTGCGCAGAGCTTTTGCTGATCACAATGATGGAATGCTTTCACCTGCCGCAGTGTGGAATTCCACCTTGTGCTCACTGCAGCAGGGATGCCTCTGTGCTCCCCAAATTCACCATCCAAGACATAAAACGTTGTGCTTGTGTGGAGCAGGGAGCTAAGTTTTAACTTTGAGAGAGAGAAGGACAGGCCGCTTGTGTTTCTTTCAAACCGTCTCCCACAACCAACTGCAATGTGTATGCAAAACACTGCAGGCGCTGTATCTTTGCCATGGCAGCATGGACGGTTTGCTGGTCTTCTAGTGTTAAGTCATGCCATAGCTCAGGATCATCCAGATTATCTCCAACATCATCATCGTCCTCCTGTTCGCTGGGGAAGCAGACCGTAAATGCCCTGCACATGTGAGCAGCATTGTAACTAATGATATAGTCCAATTTAGCTTTGATGTTTTATTCATCACATATAGCTGTCAGGTGTCGAGGGTGCAGGTTGAAGGTAGGCAGGCAGGACTCAAACGCAGGATTCAGATTTCCGGAATGTGCTCTTTATTTTGCACAAAAATGAACACGAGCCAAAAAAACGTGCACCAAAGATGGGTAGACATAGACAATGACGCGACAAGGGACAACAGGCACACGGGGCCTAAATACACAAGGGAGGTGCAGGTGATTGGACACAGGTGGAAACACTCCGGCAATCACAGGACAAGGCAGGAAGTGAAGTTAACCCAGGACCACAAGGAACATGAAACTTCAAACTAAAACAGGAAGAGAGACCAAACTGTGACAATTGCCTCAAATTGGTCACAGATGCGCTCCGCTGTGTGAGAGCCTTTGAAGCGGTTGCAGGCCAAGAGATTCGTCTTTAGCTGGACCCTCTCTGCATCTCTCTCCATCCAGTGCACAGTGACACCAAGGAATCCCCTCATCTTTCGATCAGACCAAATGTCCACAGTGACTGAAACATGGTCAGTGTTGCTCAATTGAGTTTTTAACTTTGAACGTCTCTCCTCAGCAAGGCGCTCTGTTTTTGTGGTCGGCGTTCAGCGACAGACTGGGATATAGAGGAAAATTGCAATCAATAATCAAGTCAGACAGTATCGAATTGGAGATGGCCTTCTGCTGTGGGCGGCTCATGCTGTAACGCCCTACACGAGTGTCCAGGAATTGTGAGATTGGCTGTTGTGATTAATCTACGATGCTTTTGTTCATCTGTTATTCTTTATACCTGTAACAGAGAAGAATATGAAACAGATGTCAGAAAATCCCTTATAGCCACACGTGTTTTATTTGAAACTACTCTTTACTCATATCAATGTTGTGTTAATATTCATTGTCTATTGTACACTATGGTATGCGATAATACATTTCAGTTTATGCAATATTAAGAATATTTTCACTGCTTCAAAACTGCCTCACAGACCTAGACTACGTAGCTCTCTATGTCCATGCGCTGCCTGCTGTTAGGGCCTGATATGAAGAGGGAAGGCTAATGGTGGATCTACTGTGACTGTGTTATGGTACTTGAAAATGGACTTTGACATGATGTTAGCGAGGTTGAAGTGTTGCTACACTCATGTACCTCACATAATGCAGGTTCAAAAATCCCTATTTTTGTAAGCTTGAACCAGCTGTCTCGTTGATACAGTAAATATGCAGCAGCTAGTAAGTTACGGTACATCCAATAAGGTGCTCAGCATTTGTTCAAAACTTACATTTCTTTGTGCAACTTCAGGTGTCGAACAAAGTTGGACGTTGTGGCAGCTCCGTCTGTAATCTTCGACCCGCATGTTTCGCAAATTGCAACTCGTTTTTTGTCGACTACCTCGTCATTTTTATAGCCAAACAAAACTATCTTCGGTATCATTTTTCCAACTGGCGCGTTGTTGCGCTTCATTGGTTGTCTTGCAATGTGCCTGTTTGGATGCTGTCGAATCAGAACAAGGTGGGACTGCAGTGGTTGGATGTTGTGTAGGCAGCGCTCTCTGCATACAGGTGGCGCACATTTTTTTGACAGATGCAGATAAACTAAGAGCGGCGCGGCTGTGTGAAAATGTTTTTCCCCAGTTTTCATGTGAAGTAGCAAGTCTTCTCGAGTCAAAAGGCGCAAGTCCAAGTGAAGTCACAAGTCATCGATGTTAAAGTCCAAATCAAGTTGCAAGTCGAGTCTAACTCGAGTCCAAGTCACACATCTGGCTGTTACTCCATGGCTAACTGAGCTGTTACCCCATGGCTAATTGAGCTGTTACTCCATGGCTAACTGAGCTGTTACCCCATGGCAAACTGAGCTGTTACCCCATGGCTAACTGAGCTGTTACTCCATGGCTAACTGAGCTGTTACTCCATGGCTAACTGAGCAGGAGTGCAATGCCAGTAGTGGATAGTTTTGCCTGGAGCTGCCAGGCTACACAGTCAAATGTTATGAAAAGCATTCTGTCAGTACATGTGTGTGTCTGCCAATTAAACAAATCACGTTGTAAGATGAAAACAGAGTTTGCACATTTAATAATCATTCAGTATGTGGGTGAGGGAACTGGTGGCATTATTCCATGAAACTTCTCACTGATCCACACTTGGATCATATAATGTATATCATTTTATGTCTGTATATTTGGCCCTTAGCCCCCACTGTGGCCCCCAGTGGTCTTGGAGGAGGAGGAGGAGACAGTAACGAACTCATTGTGACGTGGACGGTGAGTGGATGACTCTACGTAGTTTATTGTAAATATTGTTATCACTGTATTATGTAGTTTAAAAAAACTTTATTTTTTAAAGTGATATTCTTGCATGAATACATAAGGCGGCAGCAGAGGTCGAGGTATCCTGACTTCCTGTCTCTAAATGGATCACGTGCAACTGTTTAACTTATTACTCACTTGAGTTTTCTCATTACTCACTATGTTTTCTTGTATAGTCGTATGTACCACTATTCCTCTCGGAATGCCTTGGGACAGAGTTGTTCAAACATCCTTCGCTTACTGTAGAAGGTCTCATGATACCTGCACAGTTGTGGGACTCACAGGATCGCCCCACATGTATCTATCTCAAACACATTACATGTTCATGCAGTATTTACTTAAACAGTCTTTTCCTAATGTAGTCCTTATTCCTATGATATACTGTCCATTAGTGCAGGGGGCCCCAGCCATTTGCTACTGGGCCACACCACAGAAGGAATATATATATTATTTGTAACTTTATCTGAACTTTTTTTTTTATCAAAATTGACGGATTCTCTCTTAATTACATGCGCTTGTCCCTCTTGACATATTTCCCAAGCGTTTTTTTCATTCACTTTACACAATTGCCCACTGCTTGTTGCGCACGGCAGTTCCGCCCATAAGCCAGAGAGCATTGGACTAAGAGTCTAAAATGAACCTAAAAGCAAAAAGAAATACCTCATGTACTTGGGTCAGCTACATACTGGGAAGTTGTGTCAGATGGCCCTCTGTCTGCGTGGGGGCCACATCTTAATTCTCTGCTGTTTCTTCCAGCCCATGGCCCGAGAGTACCAGAATGGGGATGGCTTCGTCTACGTCCTGGCCTTCAGGAAGAAGGATACACAATCTTGGATGGTAGTGCGTGTCCCTCATGTGGAGTCGTCCAGATACGTCTACTACAACGACAGCCTGATGCCGTACAGTCCCTTTGAGGTGAAGATCAAAGCTTACAACCGCCGAGGAGAAGGTCCCTTCAGCCAGATCGCTACGGTCTACTCTGCAGAGGAGGGTGAGTTTAACTACTGTGTTCATGGTGCTACTGCACAGGTTACAAAGCAGCTTTTAAACCTAGTTTCATGATAACATGTGCAATCAATACATTAGTTTAATAAATATGGATTTTTGGGCTTGTTTTACAACAAAGGGTAAAGTTATTTATGGTGATAAAAGGATTGCAGCATGTCTGCTACAAAAGAAACAAGCCTTTTGGTAATTACTTTTAAGCGAACTTTTGAAATAAATAACATACATTGCATTGAGATCTTCCAAAACTCTCATAACATGACTACAAAAACTGTTTGCACGAGGAAAGTAGTTTGGAGTTTGTTGTATCATTGTTACTCTGTTATTGTGAGGTGCATTGCTCTATGGATAACTTTGTTGTTAATGAGTAGGTATGAAGGAGACTTTCAGAGTCTTTCCAGAAGTTGTTTTAAACCACAGAGACGGATAACAACCGGCTTCATTCAGTCCATCATTGGAAGATTGGCGAGAGGAGAATTCCAGAGCACTCCATCAGCCCCTAAAGCACATCTTAATTGACAATACACAGAGCACCGTTGTCATGTTGCCCAGATATTGCCCAGAGATATTGCCCAACGTTTTTTTAACATAACCATATTATTAGGCGTTTTACCGACTGTACCCTTTGGATACTCTTTAGATAGGTAATATAATAAGAACATTGGTTAGTTATATTTCTCTCAGATATATATTATTGTTTGTGAAGTAAAACAGATAGAGAATAATTAATGAAATAAACATGTAAAGAAAGGACACATGTCCGTGCAGTACTGTCTGCCACCACTAGAGAGCGGTGGATGCGCTGTCTGTACACGCTGCACTGACCTTACGTCTCACCGCCTCCTCACAGAGCCAACAGTGGGACCGTCAAACATCAACGCCACAGCGCTGACCGCCTTTGAGATCCAGGTGTCCTGGGAGCCCGTCCAGCAGCTCAGCGCCAACGGCATCCTCAGAGGATATGAGGTGATGAGCAGCATGCTTGTCCCACACACAGGTGTACCTGACGGAGGGTATAATTCAGACATGACCCCATGACCTCGTGATCAGACCAGTTTTTTTCAGAGAAATGTTGAACATGCTTTTACATTTCTAAAATATAGTCCAGCTCAATCAGTATGCTCTTCCTCACTCGCATCCTGCTAAACCACCCAGCAGGTTAAGACAATAAGCTGACCCTAGTTACCTGTCAGTACTGGACATTCCATTAGTAATATGATCATTTTGTCTCATGTCTCTTCTAGTCAAGTAGTTTTTGTTGGCATGAAATACAAAAGCACGGGAGTGCAGAACATTGACTTGTCAGCAGTAGTAATAACAGACAGCTCATATGTTATTAGTAGTGACGTTAACGATAATAGCAAGAAGAAGGAAAGTATCAAAAAATGACACAGAGAAATCAGGAAGGAATAATACACCTGATAATACCACATAAGATAAGGGAGGACAGACCAATACGTATTGTATTTCTTTTCATTATATCCACTTTGATCAATATTGACAACACACAGCAATACCAAGCACACATTATGTTTATAGGTTGGGTTGGTAACATTAATAAAGTAACTTTGTCATATATTTGCTGAGTAGATAATACAGTCAATCATGGCTTACGAAGCTATGGACTCTGTTAAACATTAAACTAGGCAATGCTTATCAATCTGAAATGATTCTGGTACTTCATTGTGTTTGATGTGCTTGGTTTTCAATCGTCTGTTTTCAACACTATTCGAAGTGAGGATGTTCCAAAAAAATATCTTCCATAATGGAAGTCTAAATCCACTATTTTATGACCCGGGGCTTTGGGACCAAATCCATTGGGATCTCTGAAAGAGAAGCTCAGTGGTGTGTTACTCAGAACCATCTGGGAAGTCCTCACTAGAAACTGTAAGGAAAAACAGACACTTTCATAAAACACTTTGCAGGTGATTGGATGAACAATCTGTCAATTATACTCGATCGAACTTGGGTCATTTCAGCGGTTACGTTTAAGCCTTCAGGAACCTTTGCCTTTCAGAGAACCATCAGAGAACGAGTTCATTGAAACGCAGCCTGGCTGTTAAAGTTCTAATCATTTTATTAGCTGAGTGTGTCTTTTGGCGTCCCCGTGTGTCCTCAGATCCGTTACTGGCGGCAGCACGAGCGCGAAGCAGCGGCGGACCGCGTGCGGACAGCCGGACTGGAAACAACAGCCAGAGTGTCCGGCCTGAGGCCCAGCACCCGGTACCACGTCGCCGTCCTGGCGTACAACAGCGCCGGCACCGGGCCGCCCTCGCCACGCACCACAGTTACCACTAGGAAACCACGTACGGCTGCAGCACACACAGGCATACACGCAGACACACACCAAGCAGAGACGACGTCACTCTTTGGGGTCACAGAGAGGGACGGATTCCTGTGACACACCAACTTCCCTGATGAGTCTGTTCGACACCTATGGCTACCCTACATTAACTACTTTCACATTTACTATTATTATGTTTTAAGTTAAAATGGCCCAAACGTACACCTTGCACCTTTTTAGAGTACTTCTGCAACAAAGTGCTACATTCCAAGGTAGGTGAGATTCAAATATTGAATAGGATAGGTTGAGATAGCCTGTTAAGCTCCCATTCTTTTCAAGAACAAGGTCACAACTGTTTTCTTTCTATTTTCAACATTCATTCCACACACCATTGGGTTTTCTTTCTTTCTGAGCAATTTTCAACATGTTGTTGTTCCATTACAGCCCCCAATCGTCGCCCAGGCAACGTGTCATGGAAGGCCGACGGCTCATTGGTGACGGTGAGGTGGGATCACGTGAAGGCAATGCACAATGAGTCTGCGGTACTGGGCTACAAGGTTGGTGTTGTCTTTCTAAAAGTTTGTATGTGTGTTTTTGTCTGCATCTGCACAGAAAAAGAATTACTCACTAAAAGGGTTCATCTAAGTAGTGTTGACTCGAAGCAATCATACTCTGCTGGACTGTAGTGACAAAAATGTAGACTTGAGAGACAGCAGGGAGACATTGACGTGACGAGGCTTGTGCTAAAATAGTCACGTCTTACCGACGTTTCACTTGGTAAAATTTTGGAACAATAAATTGTCAGTACCAAGCAATTCTGGCATAAGTGCACACGTTTATTGTTGAATGTTCTAGTACCTTTTGTCACATGGTTGCAAAACAACAACACAAAACAACTAGCCAATGGTTCTTAAGACTTTATTTCCCTATGACTAGTGGGTGACTTAAAGAGAAATGCACTGACAGGTTGGCTGCCGATAGCAACTGGTCCATTTGAATCCATCCAATACAAACATTATGAATCAGTAAAGGGCTCAATGTAGCCTGATTTTACTACAAACAAATATAGAGGTTTTTTTGTGTGCAATCTCTACATGTGAGATACGTGATGCAATAAAGTCTCTAACGAAAGCAAAGATCACTCGTATCAGCGAACCCATGAGGGAAAACAGGACCATTCATAGATAACACCTCTATCAATGGGCCTTTTATGGTAGCAGTACACAATCAGTAAAACTGTAGTGTACTGAACACGTGACTGTAAGAATACTGGAGGTCTGACCCCAAAAGCTCGCCCGCTGCGCTCTGTGTGCCAGGTTCTGTACAAACACGAGGGCCAGAACTCACTGAAGGTTCTTGACAAGGCCAAGACCTCCATGAGCCTGCCACTGCCAAAAGACAACAGCTACGTCGTGCTGGAGATCCGGTCCTGGGGAGAAGGCGGGGACGGGCCGGCACACGAGATCATTGTGTCCCGGGACTCAGGTGAGGAACCGAGAAGCTTTCTCTGAAGGAGGTTTTAAGCATGAGTGAGTAATTAGCAGAGGGAAATATACATTAATGATCAAATGAAGGGAGAATAAGTGGACCTGCGCCTCCAATCCCAAACACAAGAGCAAACAAACCACGACTACTGCATTATGATGCATTATAGAATGACTCGAATGTATTGCAACCATTGGACTTGCAAATAAATTCAGTCAATTATGAGGTTTTATGATAATGGTCCTTATAAGTTATCATACAATGCTCTATAATGTGTTAGGCTTATTGTTATTAAGCCTTATGGGCATTTGTGACTAACTTTATACAGTCCTTTAAACCGATTATAATGAAATATATCTATGTTTTAATTCTTTATTGTCAAGGGCCTCATGTGTTACACCTGTAACCAAGGAAACAATCTGGTCAGCAAGTATTACTGCTCACCACCAGAAAAGGACACCGAGATCACCGAGATCATTTTAGGAATTTTGCTGGTTATAATAGTGTACGTGACAGCAGAGAGCAGGAGGGGTAAAACGTGCACGCTCTATTCTCAATGTGTGCCACAGGGAAGACAAAGTAACCTTCTATGGCTGTGTTATCTCATAGAAAGGAACATTAAGACATATATTAATTTGATCATAAACATGTCAGCAGTATCTAAAACAGATATTAGACCGTAAGCGTTTATTATATTAAGACATTGCAGGTAATTTGGTTATAAAGTAAAGGTCAAGAGGAACACACTAGGCTTCCTTTAACGTCTACTTTGTGAGTCGTACAAAAACGTAGACCCTTTAACCCAAATCACACAGTTGACAATAGATGTAATTTGGTTTTAAATATCATGTTATTAAACATGGTATATTTTTTTGGAAAGAGCAACAATGATCTAAACACTATATTATAATATTGAACGATTGCAAACATGACCTCTGACCTCAGACACCAGCACATTAAAGTCCTTAGAGATCACAAGGTGTGCAAAGAAATACAGCCTGCTAAACAAGCTGCTGCCTCTTCTGCAAAGCAGCCCTTATGTTCTTCAAAAAGTAGTCTTTCACTACAGGCGGATTTAAGAAATGAAGACAGAATTCACCGTCCAGCAGCTTGGCTAAACTATCAGCACCATTCCTCTCCCTCATTCATGTTGTATAGCCTTTCTGCTGTATTTTCTCTCCCTCTCTCGATTAGTTAAGCCTCATGTCATATCCGTCTTTTTGATAAAGCTGGAGTCATGCTCCTTTGATTCACAGCAGGAGGACACTTTGGTGGTTAACTTGAACCCGCCGCAGTGAGGGGATTCGTGTCTGCATCCAGTCCCTGCTTTGTTTCACTTGACCTCAGGAGGAGGCGAGTGTGTACCCAGCGAGTATTCTGGAAGCACTCGTTACATTCAGCAACATCACATGTTGTTAAACTGACTTGTGCCATTCTGTCCCTGCTACAGGAACTGGAATGATGGTGCAGAACAAGGCCCCCTCCCCACAGCGCACCTCCCCTCTCCACCTCCTCAGCGTGCTCCTATTCTCCCTGGTGTCGCTGGCGGGCCTGTGATCTCAGCCAATCCGTGGACTGTTTGTTTTCGACTAAAGGTGGTTCGGCTTGTGGTGGGTTCAGGCAGTAGCACCGCAGCGATTGGACGGGCGAGGAAGAGGGGGTTTCGGTTTTCATTTGTTTTTAATAATAAAAATAATGAGGGTCTTTCTTTTTTTTAAAGCCTGGATGACTTGAGAGGTTTGGGGGAGCAGGGAACCCCCCGTCTGGTTTTTGTATGTATGTACCAGTGTCATGTTAAAACATGCCTTAGCAGAACCATCACATATGTGGCTGACGCATCTCATTCATGCGTCCTTCCAACCGTAGCTGGCGACACGCAGATGTCAGTGTAAATTATTCATGGTTTGATGGCGTGCATAGCTTGTGTACATACAGTCTGAAGATGAACGGTTATCTGAGGTAAGCTCATTATGAATAGTCCATTGCCATTATTGACCCTGTGTCCTGCCCATTGAAATCCACCTGGTCAATCATAGCAGAGCTTAGACAGCGCCCACTAGTCCAACAAGGATTCATCACAGCTCCTCCTCCTATAGCTTCTAATTACATTAGCAGAGCAGGTTAGCACATGATTTTCTAGTGTTAGTACTTCTATGCTACGCTAGCTCTGAGTACACCTGCAGCTTTAGCTTTTTAGTGTTATCTTCAGAGCCTCCTATCCTTCACTTCTCACTGTGTGGGTAGGGGTTAGTAACATTGTAGGCTCCATGGTGGCTCTGGCAGCAGGGGGCGAGGCTTGGTAAAGGGTCCATTGTATAGTAACTATTCCTCATATTGTGAAAAACATGGAACTTCATAATGCAGCTTAGCTCGTGAAATTCAAATTGCACTTTTTTTATTTTTCCATGTGAACATTTGTTTTTCCAGCTGAAAAGCTGCATCACGCTGTCGATCTTTATATGTTGTTTCTCACAGTGTCTCCTACTAATGTCTTTATGCTTGTTTGTGTTTTGTCTCGGCTGTAATTTTGGCAAGCTAGAGAAAATTGTCACCGGTCCACATGAATGTTAACATTTTATACTTTTTATGTCTCATTTTGGGGGTGGCTAAATTCGACAGAAGAAGGGAGTCTTTCATTATTTGCTTACATTTTGATGGGCCTGAATTGTTTTAAATGATTTCAACAACGATGTGCTATCGCTTCAGTGTTAATTGGGTCCATTGCAGCTGCTTTTATGCTGGTGGGTTAATATGAAACTTATGAGTTCCAGATGAAAGAGTCGGTGGCCAA
Organism: Pungitius pungitius; assembly: GCF_949316345.1. Classification (NCBI taxonomy): domain Eukaryota; kingdom Metazoa; phylum Chordata; class Actinopteri; order Perciformes; family Gasterosteidae; genus Pungitius; species Pungitius pungitius. The sequence goes on from NC_084907.1 coordinate 9,851,498, forward strand.
AGTTATCAGAGTCACAAATATTGTCCTCCTTGTAATCCTGCCGGCGTCTATCAGTCATTATGTAACATGTCTGGTTCACTGCGGTTTACAGGAAGGACGTGACCTCTGGTGTGCCGCTCAGTCTGTCACTCATTTGTTCTGTCGGGGTCACGTCAGAGATGGAGCTCAAGTGCTTACGAGTTTTCTCCTTTGTTGTTGCCTTATTTCTTTGATGGAGTTTCTTATTGGACCTGTTTGATGGCATGTAGTACTCAAAAGGTTAAAAGCCTAGTAAAGATTTAATTTTACATTGTGTAAGGGTCAGTAACAACTGAAAAACATGGTGTATGTTTACTTTTAATTCAGTTCTACTATAGCCCTTTTTTAGTTACCACTAACGCAAATCCTAACAATGTATAGCGTGACAGTTCAACCTTGGCCCTCAGACATCGTCAAATAATCTACAAGGCGTCAGAATGTCTTGTATTAACCCGTGTGACTCTACGGGTGTAGAACTGAACCAATCCGGGCCAAGGCACCCCCCGAGGGCCTCAACTCATACACGCAATCAAAGAAAATATGTTCAAACGCAAACAAGCTTGTGAGTTAAATTAGAAGGAACTTTTCAGCATATTTCCATTAAAAATGTTGTGTTACTTGAGGTTTCATTTTGATCTTTCGTAGAAAGATAAGGAGATATGATGATATTGATATTTTGTCAGTAATAAATCTTTTCATTACATGCTTTACACTTTCCATTTACGTGAGTTTGGTTAAAAGAAACAAATATATTCGGCAATCTAGCACATTTCCTAGAGTCAATTTCTATGAATACCGTAAAACAAAATAACCCCGATTTTCACAAGCGTGGATGTAAATCACCATCACTGTCTTCACACACCTGCTCCATCACTGCACTCGACCAGGAGGGGAAAATGTCTGAATGATGTCTGTTTAGTTTGCCTTTTAGTTTTTATTGAAGAGCCATGATGTATTTTCACCGTCTTTGTGCCCAGTCTCTGAATGTTCTGGCATACTTACTCATCACTCACTTAAGGTGTTAAAAGCGAGCCTGTGTTCCCACGTGGCTGGGCTCAATGCACTGGATAATGTTGCCCTTGGGCCTTTTCATAATCGTGATTCAATTGAAATATGAGGTAGGCGTGGGGGGGGCGGGGGGATGCTACTTGTAAATATGATTTCGAATAAACACTTTGGGATTGTCTTTGAGTAACGCGTGTTTTACTTTCACACTTGTGTCCAATATACACAGGAGCAGATGGTCATGTCGACATTTGGCTGTCATGGTAACCATAGACTGTGTATATATATACACTGTATAATGCGACCCATTACAAGTTTGTGCACTGCGGCCTTGAATTTTGGACGTTGATATGTTGGCCCTTACATGTACACCTACACTAAAGACCATCTTCCTTTTATGCACTTCCGATTCGTGCCAGTTGTATCACTTGATACAAGTTTATAAAACAGGAGAACAGTATTTGGTTAACTAGATACTATTTCACTATTTCATTACATTTTGAATGGCCAATCACCTATTGTTCACTCAATAAAAAGCAAAAAGGAAAGTTTAAAAGACAACGTGCTGTGCTTTTCTTAGGGAGGGTACAGTGTGGAGAAGGCCTGGCGTTGTGAGATTGTACCTCACATCCGATCGTCTCATGCGCCCACGGCAGTTTACAGGCTTTAAGATGTGTAGAAATAGAAAGGGAAAATTTCTAATGGAGCTAATAGCACATCAACTAACTCTGCATTGATCGCACAAAGTACTCACACCATACGTTTGCACTACTGGTCTGGAAATAGAACGGATCATTTCCCAGCATGTCCCATTCATGCTTGACTTCGCCCATCTTACCTGGAAGTGGGGTAATTGTGACTCAGACTCCCACCACCACCAGCGCTTATCAGCTGCACTTTGCTACCAGCTATTAGTTATTACTGAGTGAAATATAAATTTGACCCAACGCCACCGAGCTGTGGACTCTGCTTCGCTTCCTCTTGAAGAAAGGTAATGAGATTGTCGCCATGTTTGCATCGGTCTCGTATGCAACTGGCATTTAGCTACAAGTTGCTTCATTTGCAAACAATAACATGTTCTATTTTTAAAACAGGGAAGAGTGGTTGCATTGAACAGCTAGTATTATACCACTTGGAATTATTTTCATCATTGACTAATTCATGGGATGCTTTTCTTTAATAACCATTGAATGATTTTGCATATAAAATGTTAAGGAATAGTGTCAAATGAGTTACAAACTAAACGACTTAATTGATTTATTCTGTCTAAGAAAAAAAATGTATAATCGAAGAAATGACATGAGTAAAGACAAAGCTAACACCATTATTTTTCAGTAATAGCTAAATGATTCTTGCTTTGGTTTTGTGTGTTTTATCATCACAGAAATCCGGTGGATCTTCAGAGAGCACGATGGTGAAACTCCTCACAGGTGAATACCATTTACTCAATTTGTGTGTTTAATTCCATTTACCAGTTATACACCAGTTATATGTCTGCCTGTAGCTTTATACAGATAAATTATACATTTTTATGAAACTCCAAGAGAAACGTACGACCTCATCACTTTAAGTCAGTCACCTACTTTGATTCAGCAATTTATATAATCATTCAGTCGTATCTGCCATAACTGAATTAAGGAAATGAAACGGGATTCAGTCATTTAGTTATTGTGAATTGTTATATTAACCATCAATTTAAATTTCATATTCATATTTATAATATTGTTATTTCATGTGTTACAAATATTTGAGCGTGTCCATGGTAGTTTCTTTTATTGTAACTAGTTTCTAATTAAGTCATGTCCTAGATTGTAATTATGCTGTCTTTTGATATTACCTAATAAACTTGCTTAAGATTTAATGTGATATGGCATACCAGGTCACACGGTTACGATGCCAAAGTCTCACGTGTTGTGTCCTCCTGTCTGTTTATGCAGCTGTGGGCGTTCTGCTCGTCCTGCACATGGGTAAGCAGTGCTTTTGTTCAGGAAAATGACTCTTCCTCCAACGACAGGTGTGTTTTAATACTGTCGTCCCACTGTTGCCCTTCAGCCACGTCCAATAAACTGGTGTGCCACATGACCAACTGGGCCCAGTACAGGCCCAGCAGTGCCAAGTTCACTCCGGACAACATCGACCCCTTCCTGTGCACACACGTCATCTACGCTCTGGCCAGCATCAACAGCTTCAACCAGATCAGCTCCATCGAGTGGAACGACGAGGAGCAGTACAGCAGGCTCAACAACCTCAAGAGTGTGTGAGTGGACGTGTCTCTGGTCTCCGTTCTGAAGCTGAAACACAAGACCTCTTGTCTGGGTTTAAAACACAAACCCCTTTTTTGAACTTTTGAGTGAACATTACAAATGTATTGAGTCGTCAAACAAAACCACGTTTTATGTTTATCATATCAAACTCATCAGACATTTTCAAACTCAATAACACATTTTAAAGTAAAACTGCATAAAAAAGTATAATAAGTAATTAACCTAATTTTCCTAGTAATCCACTCTTTTCTTCCCCATTTTATTGTACAACATCATCAAATCCATTATTACAAACAACAAACCTGCCACGACAGGTCTGAAACACAGAGGATGTGATGAATAAACTAGAGGCAACAACATAATATGTACAACATGAAATAATCAATTACATAAAATTGAATTACCATCAGATTCAAATGATGTATGGAGACAAGGTTTGGCAGTATGCGAAATAATACCAAATTCCTGCTCAGCTCCCAAGATTAAAAGTCTGCAAAAAAGAAGCATTTGAATGAAGTACTTTAACTGAAGAGCCGAGTAAAGTTGAAAAGTGGTATTTGACCATAAAGTTGTGTTGTTTATGGATGTGGTGATTTCAGTTAAGATGCATCTATCTCTCTCTCTCTCTCTCTCTCTCTCTCAGTAATCCTGCTCTGAAGACTCTTCTGACGGTCGGAGGAACAATCAATGGCTTGAGCCCGTGAGTTCCCTCCGTGTCCTTTTTACACTCAGAAGTCAGACACCTTCTGTTCACGAAGAAGGTTGATTCAACGGAGAACTTTTTTCATACATCCCACTAGATTCATCGCCATGGTCGCCAAGCCCGAGGGACGCGCCACCTTCATCAAGTCGGCCATCAGCTTCCTCCGCACCCACAAGTTTGATGGGCTGAACCTGGCCTGGGAATATCCCGGACAGAATGGCAGCCCAGCGTCGGACAAGGAGAGGTTCACTCTGCTGGTCGCGGTGAGCATGGATCACAGTGGTTAACCACAACAATCCCCCCTAAAGCCACTAATGTTGGACCTTTATATGTTTATAACATTTATAAAATGTTCCGATGTCAAACCTTCCAACACATGGCGCATTCTACACCGCTTCTAGTCCATCAGGAATCACCAAAAGGTTTTAGACATACAAGGAATTTGACTTGGCGGTTGGTGCATAGCATCAGACAGTAAGACAATGGACAACAAGACAGAAAAGACAACATAGTGCTAGAAAATGTCATGTTCAATTTACAAATGAGAGTATAAGGCTATCGGCTTATAGAATAAACAATTTAAAAATAAAGGTTAAGTTAGAGCCAGATCTGATCTATTCATCTATTGATAGGACGGGCTGAAATGGATGATGGAAACTTGTGTAGTCTGGGTATGGGATACGAGGCACGAACAAACCAAGTGCTGTAGGATGCATTGTTCTTTTACCCTTTTCTGCTCGTCCTGCAGGAACTCGCAAAGGCCTTTCAGGACGAAGCCAGGGAGGAAAAGAAGACTCCGCTGCTGTTGTCGGCCAATGTGGCTTCTTTGCTTCCCACCATCGACAGAGCCTACGAAGTCAATAAGATCGCACTGTAAGTTCGATGTCAGTTTATGTTAAGGCTCAAAAGACTTTAGTTGGGTGGAAAGGAGGGTAAATATGACATGTTTGGCTTTTGACTATCCAGCTGATCGTTCAGTTCAGTTTGTTCCATGTGCTTTTTATCGGGGACCAATTTTCGTGCTAATTTGTTGGATGCAGATCTGTTCTTGGTGCGAAACGTCTTTTACTGAATGTTGTGTACTTTTTCACCAAAAGAGTAAAAACCTTTTTAATTCAACAGTTCCCTGGACTTCATCAACGTCATGACCTATGACTACCATGGACACTGGGAGAAAGCTACTGGACAAAACAGCCCACTTTACCGCAGCTCCATCGACTCCGGCTCACACATTCATCGCAACATTGTAAGACAAAGAGACACAAAAGACAGAAAGACTCTTTGAGCGTTTATGTATTGTTAGATTGTCTAAAATGTAGTGGAGGAGGTTTTAAACCCCTGTTACTGCTACATTAATTATGTTGACGAGTATCTAAAGGACATAGTCACAAGATCAAGACGTGAATGTCAGCCCCTCCACTTTTGAGCTAACTAACTTTTCAGCTGCTTGACATATTCACAGTAAGATCAACGTATCTGGCAAACCTTTTACATTCCAGGCGCTCATTTGATCCCATGTCAATAACACCCTGTTTGAAGCCATTGAGTCCGTCTCCTTTTTTTTTAGAACTCTTCCATCTCCCACTGGATCGCTCTGGGAGCGCCAGCCGAGAAGCTGCTCTTGGGTTTCCCCACCTACGGCCGCACCTACCGCCTCACCGGCAGTGCAAGCGGCCTGGGGGCCCCATCTAACGGCCCCGCAGATGCCGGACCCTATACTCGCACTGAAGGCATGTGGGCCTTCTATGAGGTAATGCACAGTCAATACTCAGCTGACTTTGATTGAACAAGAATGTTTGGTGTGTAGATCACCTGAAGGACAACGTGTGGCTCTCTACAGCTTGTGAGACCTCGGCTCCATCAGCCGCCGGGGAAATTTTGATGCTCCCAGTGTTTAGGAAAAGATAAAATGGCATTACGGTTTTGTACTGAGCGTATCATGTTATTGCAGACTTGGAAAGGGAGGACTGAGCATAATGATATTTAGTCGGTTTGCAACGCCACAAAATCGTACACACTAAGGTTACCTCCACACCGTGTTGATCTCTGATCGAAGTCTTCTTATGTTCCTGTGATACCAGATATGTGACTTCACCTCCGGTGCCATAAATGGATGGAACTCTGAACAGGAGGTTCCTTACGCCACCTTTGGAAGTTCCTGGGTGGGCTATGATGACGAGCGCAGCTTTTCTGCAAAGGTAAACAAGAGCTCCACTGTTATTTTGCACTGGGCACATCATCACATGTTCTTGTGGGATCTTCACTGTCACTGGTGTGCTCGCCCTGTAGGTTTCGTGGATGAGTGCCAACAACCTGGGAGGGGCTCATGTGTGGACTCTGGACATGGATGACTTTGGTGGATACTTCTGCTCAACTGGACCTTATCCTCTCGTCAGCCATCTTAGGATGTCAATGGGTAAATGCTCAATGGCTCAACTGACGTACTGTGATTTATTTTGCACTCAAAAGGATTTTGTTGTTTGCAATAGTAGTTGTTAACCGTCCATACCGAGTCAAGAGTACATTTCATCTTCAGTTTTTGTTTTTATTACCTACTACAATTTTTATTGAGTAAAAGAAGTACCTTTTCTTAATTGTAGAAGCTTGGTTACGGTCTCTTTTTACATTAATGCTATGTTTTTCTTTTCCACGCGTTAAAATGAAGGCTTTCCCCCAAAGCCTACAACTACCAAACCCCCCCCGACCACCAGGGACCCCATTAAAGACTTCTGCCTGGGCCGCCCCGATGGTCTGTACGAAAACACGGCTAACAAGAGCACCTACTTCCAGTGTTTCCGAGGAAACACTTACCTGCACCACTGCCAGACCGGCCTCATCTACTGGGACTCCTGCAAGTGCTGCGACTGGCCCTGAGCAACAGACTGAGCGACACGCACACACCAAAGGCACGCATGTCCAACGCACTGAATGACGACAGAGAAGACAGTGGCTATTTATGTCATGACTGTATAGCTCACCGCTTTCTTCAACAAATTAAACAAAATCTACTGATCCGATGAATGATATGAATGATTTCAAATGAAGTTCACATTCAAATGTTATGCTGCTACCTACATTAATCCTTAAGGATCCTTAAACATTTGATTACTCCGGTTTAAAGGAAAGTTACTCATCCGTGATTAGTATCCATTCCTCAATTACACACGCAACTGTATTAAATTCAGTTGGATTATCAATAAAATGTCTACTGGGATAAAAACAATGAATAAAATATTGAGGAATCAAAAGGCAATCATATGTGGAAGTATTTTACACATAAATATGTAATAATAAAGTATACCACAAATATAGTATGGCATAACATTTTGTGAGGAATAACCTTTACATTAAATTTGAAAAACCTTTAAAAACAAATTGTGATCCAAAATAAAAAGTTTTAATTATTCATATGTTTTTTATTATAAAAAGAAATCTAAAGCAAAACCAACATGAGGACGTGACATATGTTGTCTTCGCAACGGAAATGAGTGAGTATGAAAGAGAGAGAAAGAGAAACAGCAAAAAAAATGCTTTGAAAAACTGTGTGGAATGTGGAAATATAGGTTTTTGCAGATTCATTTTTAATATTTGAAATACATTTATTTGACATATTTGATATAATAGGTTTACAAAGTGTAATAAAACAATTAAGTGGAAAAGTAAAGTGATCGTCTCTCGGTTACACTGCGTAAAGACGCTGTGGGAACGCCCCTGCGTGACCGCGTCATGAAGCACGTGTAAAAACTAGCCAATGGCGAGCTGGTACCTCATAGGCGGGGACGCCGGACCAGGGCGCTATAAAGGGACCCGAAGGGCAGGACCATTCATCTCTGAAAGGCCGAATCGAGTACCACGGGCAGGCCGGGAGTATGGCAGAACGTTTACGCAGCGTCTCGTTCCCTTCAGAGAACGAAGGTTACATACGTAACCGAGAGACGTTCCCTCTCAGGGAACTCGAGCTGCGTAAAGACGCTCTGGGAACCCTATACCCACTCACCATACGAGCAAGTGACCGTTGTGTGAAGTTTTAAAAACGCACACTCGGCGAGAGCACCTGTGCTCAAGGCGAGGGTCAGTCCCCGACAGGAGGGCATCTGCAGCCGCCATACCCAGATAGAATGGGCCCGGACCCCTGTCATGGCCTTAACCATTCACTTGCTGCGACTCTGGTATACGCCTGGTCCGACGTCAGGAACGAAGGGCAGGGTGCCACAAAGGAAGAGAGATGCCCAAAGGCAGACGGGAAGACCTGTGGGAAACATCGCAGGAACTCCAGTACTGAACCGATCGGGCAGTTAACTGGGTCCGCAGTTGTTCCTACAGCAGGTGGTACCATCTACCTGCATACGCCCTCCTAGTGGCGGCGCTCTGCTCATAGCTTCCAAAACCGACCTGATGGGGATCTCCACCGGGGGGCCTGCGAGGAGCGATAATAGGTCCGCAAACCATACTCGGGCCGCCCAGAACGGGGCTACTAATAGTAGGCTGACGCCGTCCTGACGGACCCTATCAAGAACCCCTGGGAGCAGAGCAACCGGGGGGTAAGCGTACAGGCGCATGCTTTTTGGCCATGCCTTGGTTCAAGACCACTCATGATCGCACCCCAGCCCGTGAGGGAAGCGTCTGTTGTGAGGATGACCCGACGACAGATCGCCCCTAAAACGGGCCCTTGGGCTAGAAACCCAGGGTGCCTCCATATGACCAGGGCCCTCAGGCAGCGCCGAGTGACTTTGATCTGGATCGAAACTACCCGAGCGGGAGACAGGTGTGTCCGCATCGTGGTCGAATCCCAAATTACGCCCAGGAAGGTGGTCCTACGTGCTGGGGACAGCACGCTTTTCCTGGTGTTGAGTCTCAGCCCCAGACGGTTGATGTGAGCGAGCACAACATCAAGGTGTTGGGCCGCCAGGCGCTCGGAGGGCGCTAAAATCAACCAGTCGTCCAAGCAGTTCAAAATACGGATGCCCTGGAGACGCAATGGCGCCAGAGCTGCATCCACGCATTTGGTGAACGTATGGGGCGAGAGGGCTAGGCCAAAAGGAAGAACCTTGTATTGGTAAGCTTTATCCCCAAAAGCGAACCTCAGGAACTTCCTGTGTCGAGGGAGGATGGGAATATGTAAGCGTCCTGGAGATCTACCTTGACAAACCAGTCCTCGGACCTGATTTGTGCCGCAATCTGTTTGAGAGTGAGAATCTTGAAGCTCAACTTCGCAACAGCGCGGTTCAAACGGCGGAGATCCAGAATCGGACGCAAACCCCCATCCTTCTTTGGAACGATGAAGTACCGGCTGTGATAGCCTGACTCTCTGTCTGGGGGGAGAACTCGTTCTACGTCTCCCTTCCGCAGCAGGGTCTGTACTTCTTGTTCCAACACCAGAGCCTGCTGGGGGTCTACCACCGTGGGCAGTACGCCCCGAAATCGAGGCGGCCGCCACCTAAACTGGATGAAGTAGCCGACATTGATTGTGTGCAGGACCCATTGAGATACTTTGGGGAGGGCTCGCCACGCACCCAAAAAGTTTCTCAGGGCCGGTCTCTGGAAGTCCCGGGTCTACAGACACCGCGCCCTACAACAGCGTACTGGCAGGGAAGCGCTGATGTAGTAGACCCGGAACCCTCCTTAGAGGGGGCGAACGGCCCTCGGGCTCACGCTCGCTGGACCCGGTCGTGCCCCGAAGCGGCGGTGGGGACAACGGACCGACTCCTGGAGAGTACCGGGGGGAAGGGAGCACCGAAAAGTGCGGTGACACCCTACCACCTCCGGTGGGGGGTCACTCACCGGACCCTTACGGTGTCAGGGCCTATTGGACAAAGTCCACTCCGCGGCGGCCATCCTCAGACCAGTCCGGCCGCGAGAGAACCTCGTCCGAGCGTGCCGTGCTGCGGCCCAGCTTCGACGGGGGGGTGCGCGCAGCGCGACGCTGTCCTGCTGCGCCAGGTGGTGTGAGCTCGTCGACGGCCGGGGCCGCCCTCGAGCGGTCCCGTGGACGTGGCGTCGTCGGGGAAGGAATGAATCGAGCGGCTCCGCTTGCCACCTCTCGGCGTGGAGTTTATCCGCCACGGCCCCAATGGCACCTCCAAAGAGGGTAGTGAGGGAGAGAGGGGCATCCAGGAGGAAGGACTTGTCCTTCTCCTGCAGGCTGGAGTGGCTCAGCTGCCATGGAGCGGCCGACGGACTTCGCCGTCTCCTTCGTGGCTCTCAATGCGAGGTCAGCCGTGTGCCTCAGATCACGCACTGCCTCCGGAGTTAGTTCCGTCCCCTTCGGCCACGTCGGCCAGCAGCTCTGCCTGATACGCCCCGCCGCCGAGTAAGCCCTACCCACTAGAACCGAAGTAGTCCTCAAAGGCTTGGTGGGCAGTACCAGTGTCCTCAGCGACACGGCTGCGGGGGAAACATGGCCTGCCAGGGCCCCCTCCGCGGCCAGCATACTTCCGTAGCCATGTCGCTTAGCCTCAGAAAAGACGAGTACAATGCCGTACGCGGGTTGTACGAGCAGACACCGGCCTACTCCAGGACACCGACACCTCAGTGTGGACGTCTGGGAAGAACGGCAGACACCGGCGCGGAGGTGCTCTGCGGGAAGGTAAGAACCGCTCCAGTTTACCGGGAGCAGACAGCTGCTGCTTACCCGCCGGCCAGCTGTAATCTGTCAGCGGCTCGGGTGAGGACCTCCAGCAATTCTTTTGCGGCAGCGGGGGAATGAGTCGCCTCGGCGTCAGCCTCCGCTGCCTCTACACTCACCACGTCCAGCTCCTTGGAGCCGGAAGAACATGAGAGCGGCGTCTCGTCCGGGGTGGAGGAAGCCGCGGAGCGTGCCTCCGACGCCGGAAACGAGCGCCTGGATCCCACGGTGAAGGGCCGGGAAAAGGCGTCAGCCGTCCCGGAATCCTCCGTGAGATCCATTTGTGATCCCCAGGAAGGCATCCGGGGCTCCGCCTCGGCATGAGCCCTGGTCCGGCATCCCCGCCTATGACGTACCAGCTCGCCATTGGCTAGTTTTTACACGTGCTTCATGACGCGGTCACGCAGGGGCGTTCCCACAGCGTCTTTACGCAGCTCGAGTTCCCTGAGAGGGAAATGTAATTATTTTTTAAATAAAGAGATTATATATTATGATGCAATTCCTTCAAAACAAAGAAGAAACAACCCTCATTTTTTTTGTTCTTTTGCGTTATAAAAACTTCAAAGCAACTGCACATAATTTTTAACTGTTTATGATAAAGTGGATTATTAATACTGGTTCCTCTATGTGACCATCATTAGTAAACATTGGCTGTTTGAACATAATTATCCTTGATCATTTTCATGGCTGACACCGACTCGGATTCCTCAGAACTCTGGCCTTCCCCTGCAGTCCCAGTGGAAGGGGAAGGAGTCAGCGGCTGGTGGGAGCAGCTCCTTCTTTGCCTCATGCCAGGAGCAGACCTCGGCCTCGTTGCTCTAGCAGGCCCTGCGGGGGGCGCTATAGACCATGCTTCTGACCGAATTGAACTAATTCCCCTGTGTGTAACATATTTGGCATACAATGGCTTCTGATTTGGACTGAAAGGGGCAAACAGTCAGACCTTACTGCATAAAACAGGAAAACTTCAACGGATGCCAGTAGCTTTTGAGATAATTAGAAGAATCTGGGTTTGTTTGGAGAGACAGCCTTAAAGCATTTAAAAGACCTTTTGTAATGCAGGAGCAGCCTATCACTCATCATAGACAATAAAAACAACCTTGGGTTTCTCTTCAACCCTGTAGCCACAGCTCTGTTGAGGAATCAGGAATCAGGAATCGTTTATTGCCATAATATGTCAGACATACATGGAATTTGACTTGGCGCATGACGGAAGACAGTACATTTGTCAAGAGGAAGCTGGTGCAGGTGGCAGGCAGGACTCAAACGCAAAGTTTTCCAAAAAAGCCAGTGTTCTTTAATCTCAAAAATCAAGACGTGCACCAACGACGAGTTACAAAGACAATGACGCGACAGGGGACAACAGGCACACGGGGCTTAAATACACGAGGGAGGTGCAGGTGATTGGACACAGGTGGAAACACTCAGGCAATCACGGGACAAGGCAGGAAGTGAAGTTAACCCAGGACCACAAGAAACATGAAACTTCAAACTAAAACAGGAAGGGAGACCAAACCGTGACAGAACCCCCCCCTCAAGGACCGAATTCCAGACGGTCCTAAAGGGGAGCAGAACCGGAAAAAAAATCAGACAAGGGGAGGGAGGGTGGGGACCCGAAGATCCTGGGCCGCGCGGGGAACTCCGGGTGATGGCGGCCATGTGTCGGGTCCATCGGGGGGCCTGCCGGGTCGGCGACCGGGCCTCAGGGTCTCGGGGGGCCTGCCGGGTCGGCGACCGGGCCTCAGGGTCTCGGGGGGCCTGCCGGGTCGGCGACCGGGCCTCAGGGTCTCGGGGGGCCTGCCGGGTCGGCGACCGGGCCTCAGGGTCTCGGGGGGCCTGCCGGGTCGGCGACCGGGCAGGGTCTCGGGGGGCCTGCCGGATCGGCGACCGGGCAGGGTCTCGGGGGGCCTGCCGGATCGGCGACCGGGCAGGGTCTCGGGGGGCCTGCCGGATCGGCGACCGGGCCTCAGGGTCTCGTGGGGCCTGCCGGATCGGCGACCGGGCCTCAGGGTCTCGGGGGGCGCCGGGCGGTGCGGCTCCGGCGTCGTCGTGGCGGGGGGCGCCGAGCTGTGCGGCTCCGGCGTCGTCGTGGCGGGGGGCGCCGAGCTGTGCGGCTCCGGCGTCGTGGCGGGGGGCGCCGAGCTGTGCGGCTGCGGCGTCGTCGTGGCGGGGGGCGCCGAGCTGTGCGGCTCCGGCGTCGTCGTGGCGGGGGGCGCCGAGCTGTGCGGCTCCGGCGTCGTGGCGTGGGGCTCCGGCCCAACACCTGACCCCACCCCCCCTTCAAGGACCGACTTCCAGGCGGTCCCAAGAGGGTGGGAGGGAGGGGTCATGGTCAGGCGCCGCAGGGCCGGGACCGGGGGCGTGGTTCTCGGGGCAGGAACGGGCGCTGACGGGGTTCTCGGGGCAGGAACGGGCGCTGACGGGGTTCTCGGGGCAGGAACGGGCGCTGACGGGGTTCTCGGGGCAGGAACGGGCGCTGACGGGGTTCTCGGGGCAGGAACGGGCGCTGACGGGCGTCTCGGCGCAGGAACGGGCGCTGACGGGCGTCTCGGCGCAGGAACGGGCGCTGACGGGCGTCTCGGCGCAGGAACGGGCGCTGACGGGCGTCTCGGCGCAGGAACGGGCGAAGACGAGACTCTGGGGGCCGGAACGGGTGAAGACGGGCGTCGGGTGGCCCGCTCGGGCTGGAACGGGCGTCTTGGGGCCCGCTCAGGCTGGAACGGGTGTCTGGGGGCCGAGTCGGGAGCCGGGACTGCGGGGGTTCGTCGGCTCCTTCTCCTCGGATTGAGGAGGTCCCGGAGCCTGAAGCATTCCTCCTGGTAGCTCCTGGGGCCAACAACGACATTCGTTTTCCACTGAAAAAATGGGCTTCTTAAGTCGAGGTAGTCAGGCCCCAGGTCGCTCCAGGAGTCCGCTGGCATGCCGGTCTTGGTGTTTCGCCGGGCAGCCTGCTGCATGCTCCGGGGTCCCCCAAACGCAAGGCGAGTTCCCAAATATTCTTCATTTGGGTAAAACCCTGCTGAGTCCTTCCATGGTCGCGTCATTCTGTCAAGAGGAAGCTGGTGCAGGTGGCAGGCAGGACTCAAACGCAAAGTTTTCCAAAAAAGCCAGTGTTCTTTAATCTCAAAAATCAAGACGTGCACCAACGACGAGTTACAAAGACAATGACGCGACAGGGGACAACAGGCACACGGGGCTTAAATACACGAGGGAGGTGCAGGTGATTGGACACAGGTGGAAACACTCAGGCAATCACGGGACAAGGCAGGAAGTGAAGTTAACCCAGGACCACAAGAAACATGAAACTTCAAACTAAAACAGGAAGGGAGACCAAACCGTGACAACATTAATAATATACAGATAACGTAGTGCAGGAATAAGATAAAAAATATAACAAAATATATGCTATGGGTTAGTAAGCTAAAGCTATGGGTTAGTAAGTTAAGAAATAAAGATAAAATAAAAAATAAAAATAAAGATAAAGTGCACCAGAAAGTGACGAGTGAAAGTGAATGTATGTAGTATGTACATAGAGTAAAAGTCAGTCAGGGGGGGACCCAGGCTCGGTTGATGAGCCTGACTGCCGACGGGAAGAAACTGTTAGTGTGGCGGGAGGTCTTAGTCCTGATGGACCTCAGCCTCCTGCCGGATGGAAGGGGCACAAACCGTTTATGTCTGGGGTTAGAGGGGTCGGCTACAATCTTTCTAGCCCGCTTCAGAGTCCTGGAAGCGAACAAGTCCTGAAGAGACGGCAGATTGCAGCCAATCACCCTCTGTGCAGAGCGGATGACATGGGGATGGAGCAGCAGAGGATGGACTCGATGATGGCCGTGTAGAAGTGCATCGTCTTTGGCAGGATGAATTGCTTCAGCTGCCTCAAGAAGAACATCCTCTGCTTTTGGTGATGGAGCTGATGTTCAGCTCCCACTTGAGGTCCTGGGTGATGAAGGAGCCCAGGAAACGGAATTGAATCCACAGTGGTGATGGGAAGTCACACAGTGTGAGGAGGGGAAGGTGGGGCTGCGTACTTCCTGAAGTCCACAACCATCTCCACTGTTTTTAGCGTGTTGAGCTCCAAGATGTTCTGGCTACATCACGTCACCAGGTGGTCATACTCCCACCTGTAGGCGGACTCATACCCACCAGAGATCAGTCCAATGAGGTTGGTGTCATCCGCAAACCTCAGGAGCTTGACGGACTGATGACTGGAGGTGCAGCTGTTGGTGTACAGGGAGAAGAGCAGAGGGGAAAGAACGCAGTCTTAAAGGGAACCGGAGCTGATGGTGCAAGAGGCTGAGAAATGTTTCCCGGGAAAGGTTCCTGGGAGTCCAGATGCTGGAGGACGAAGTGGAGGGCCATGTTGACAGCATCGTCTACAAACCTGTAGGCTCTATAGGCAAACTGCAAGGCGTCCAGGAGGGGGTCGGTCAGGGTCTTCAGGTGGGACACGACTATGCGTTCAAAGCACTTCATGACTATAGAGGTCCAGGCGACGGGCCTGTAGTCATGTAAACACCAGTAGTATAAAAGGGTTTGTAGTTGATAAAAAAGATGATAAAAGATTCCAGGGCACGAGAACAGTGTTGTTGGATCACTGTTACGTCGTTGCACCAGCCGTTGTTGAAGTAGAAGCAGATTCCGGCACCCTTCGTCTTGGCGGAGAGCTCCGTGTCGCAGTCCGCTCTAAGCAGCTGGAAGCCCGCCAGCTGGAAGCCTGCCAGCTGGAGTGCGAAGTCCGGTATCGATCTACAGAGCCAGGTCTCCGTGAAGCACAAAACGGAGAATGAAGAAAAGTCTGTCTCTTCTCACCAGCAGCTGAAGTTCGTCCAGTTTGTTGCACAGTGAGCGCACGTTGGAGAGAAAGATTGGTGTGCGAGAACCACGCTTGCGGAGTCGCACTAACGAGCTGGCCTGTTTTCCTCTCCTCCATGTAATCTATTGCATCTCAGTAGTAATGGATTCGTGAACTTCTTGCCAAACTGTCCTCAGCTTCAGGAACCGTGGAGGAAGCTGCAGGCCCTGACGTATATTTGGATGCCAGCTCTCCCGTTGACCTTCAACTGACTTCTACAATTTCTTAAAAAGTAGGATGGGAGCTAGAACCTTCAGTTATCAAGCTCCTCTTTTGTGATTCCAGCTTCCACTATCACTCCGGGGGGCAGACTTGCTCAGCTCATTTAAGATAGAGCTTTAAACTTAGGTAAACTTAGGAGTTAGGGCTGGCTCAGGTTAGCCTGGACCAGCCTTTAGATAAGCTGCTATAGGACTACTATGCTACTTCCTGGGACACACTGAGCTCTGACCTCTCTCCTTAACCCACATTAAAAACGTATTTCCTGAAGTTTCGAGTTCTGCAATTAAGTTGCATTGTGACAGAGAATAACGCTAAATCTACTGATTTAAGCTGTGGGAACTCCAGAATAACGTTTTATGATGATAATGCTGCAGAATTTCTAGTCTTTAGGGATTGGTTTGTAGAATATATTTTTTCCAGTCTATATGTTGTGGGATTTTGTACATCATATC
Organism: Pungitius pungitius; assembly: GCF_949316345.1. NCBI lineage: Eukaryota > Metazoa > Chordata > Actinopteri > Perciformes > Gasterosteidae > Pungitius > Pungitius pungitius. Next base: position 9,867,639 of record NC_084907.1, read on the forward strand.
AGCCCACCACCAAAGCCCAACCCAAAGCACAGGCCAAAGCAACAGAACAGAACTATGCTAAGCTTCACATGAACTGACAATTTGTGAATCTTTATCCTGAGAACCACAGCAACTACCATAACGGCTTCCTATAGCAAACCGTTTGCCATTAAATGTTCAGATTGACCATTCAGCAGCTATGGATGCACACTTACTGTGCAGAAATGTACTGCATATGTAAGATGGATTACATTTGGTGTTATAAAGGAAACAATGAATGGTGGTCGTGACCATACCCATTTAACAATAATAATGAATAATAATGATGATAATAACCAGATGTATGTGTATCTCACAAACACAAGATGCATTAGTCATTTTTCGACTTGCAAACATTAAAAGGAAAGCATGAACAGGGAGAATCTTATGCCATTTAACACAGCTCCAGTTTGCATAAGTATTTATGAGGTAGCTTCTGCACCGTCAGTAAGAAGATGTCAGGACTTGTTACGGGTACCGGAGTACAGGAGAACCCAAACGCACGACTCGGACACGATACGGACACGGGGGTTTTAATCAAAGTTCAGGCAGGGTCCAGAACCGGGAGATCCATCGGGAGGAAAACAAGTCCAGAGGGGAAGGCAGGTAATCCGCAGACGAGGACAGGCAGGGTCAGAACCAGAATGGCAAACAGACAGGCAGACAAATCCGAAACGGGGCAGGCAGGTAAATCGGGGTCGAGGAACGTCTCTCGGTTACGTATGTAACCTTCGTTCCCTGAAGGGATCGAGACGCTGCGTAAAAACGCTGTGGGAACGCCTCTGCGTGACCGCCTCTGCATGGCCGCGTCATGAAGCACGTGTGAAATCTAACCAATGGCGAGCTGGTACGTCATAGGCGGGCGACGCCGGGACCAGGGCGCTATAAAGGGACCCGAAGGGCAGGACCATTCATCTCTGAAAGGCCGAATCAAGTGCCACGGGCAGAAAGTTTACGCAGCGTCTCGTTCCCTTCAGGGAACGAAGGTTACATATGTAACCGAGAGACGTTCCCTCTCAGGCAACTCGAGCTGCGTAAAAACGCTGTGGAAACCCAATACCCACTCACCATATGAGCAAGTGACCATGGTGTGAAGTTTAAAACGCACACTCAGACGAGAGCACCTGTGCTCCAGGTGTAGCGTTAAGGTCAATGTGGTAAAACCTCACAAACGTGTGGGGAGAGGACTAGCCTGCCGTTGTGTAGCGATACTCTTCCCGACAACAGGGCTTTAGAAGCCGCCATACCCCTAGTAGAATGGGCCCGGACAGCCAAAGGTGCGGGCTGGCCGGCCGATTCATAAGCAAGTGTGATGGCCTCAACCACCCACTTGCTCATCCTCTGCTTAGTCACCGGGCCGCCAGTGTTGGGAGGCCCGAAACACACGAACAGCTATTCGGAGAGCCTACACAGGGAGGTCCTGCGGACATACAGGTCTAGGGCTCTGAGAGGGCAGAGGAGGTTAAGCTTTGCCTGGTCCGACGCTTTTCTTTCCGGAACGGGGGGGGACAGAAAGCCTGCAGCACAATAGGCCCGACCGTAGTGGACGGGACCTTAGGAATATAGCCGGGGGAAGGTAGTAAGAACGCCTTCACCATACCGGGTGCTAATTCCAAGCACGATGGGGCAACCGAGAGGGCTTGCATATCTCGAACACTTTTCAATTCAATTGAATTCATTTTATTTTGTATAGCCCAAAATCGCACATTTGCCTCAGAGGGCTTTACAGTCTGTACACATGCAACATCCTCCGTCCCGAAACCCTCACATCGGCACAGGAAAAACTCCGCAAAATATGAAAAAACCCTTCAATGGGGAAAAAAGGGAAAAAACCTTAGGGAGAACGTCAGAGGAGGGATCCCTCACCCAGGATGGACAGACTGCAATGGATGTCATGTGTACAGAATAAACAATGTAAAAGATGTACAATACATTCAATTTCTCTAACAGAAATGATACAAGTAATTGTAATTAGCAGAACAGGTGTACGGCAGGACCACTGCAGGGACAACCACTATCAGATCGAACCACCATCCACAGAGGCTTCTGTGGGGAGGGAGAGCAGAAATATGTTGGTTTATGATGACAGTAATATGAATCATATTTAAAGTAATGATGATGGCAGCAGCAGATTTCAGCAGAGCCCTGCCAGGAGTCAGAACCGGGGTCCGCACGAAACTATGATCCACCGAGACCTGCCAGGCGACAAAGCACAAAGAACTCCCGAAAAGAAGTTTAAATGGTGATGTACATTAATAAAACATGGATGATTGTGGAAGGAGAGAGTGAGAGTGTGAGCGTGAGAGAGGGGCTCGGTGTGTCCTAAGAAGTCCCCCGGCAGTCTAAGCCTAGAGCAGCTTAACTAAGGGCTGGTCCAGGCTAACCTGAGCCAGCCCTAACTATAAGCAATATCAAAGAGGAACGTTTTAAGATTTATCTTAAATGAACTGACCGAGTCTGCCCCCCGGACTGAAAGTGGAAGCTGGTTCCACAAAAGAGGAGATTGATAACTGAAGGCTCTGGCCCCCATCCTACTTTTGAGGGAAGAAATAGCAAGCAGGAAGAGAGCCACCTACTTCACTGCGACCTCCGCCATGGGCTCGAAGGGAGCACCGGAGAGACCCTCTAGTACGATGGCCAAGTCCCAGGACGGAACTCTAGTGCTGGCTGCTGGCCTCAGCCTCAGGGTGCCACGAAGGAAGCGGGATACTAGTGGATGTCTCCCCAGAGAGCGCCCGTCTAGTGGGGCATGGGATGCCGACAGGGCCGCCACATATACCTTGATGGTGGACGGAGATAAACCTGTGGCAAAAACGCTCCTGCAGGAACTCCAGTACTGAACCGACTGGGCAGTTAACTGGGTCCAGCTGTGGTTTCCCACACCAAGTGGCAAAGAGCTTCCATCTACCGGCATACGCCTTCCTCGTGGCGGGGGCTCTGGAGTGGAGGATGGTCTCCACGACTTCGGTCGAGAGACTGGCTCCTAGGAGGCGGGTCCCCTCGAGGGCCACGCCGACGGTTTCCATAGCTCGAGGCGAGGGTAAACAATGGACCCCGACGCCTGAGACAGCAGGTCCCTGATGGGGGTCTCCAATGGAGGACCTGTGAGGAGCGACAAAAGGTCCGCGAACCATACTATGGCCGGCCAGAGCGGGGCTACAAGCAGTAGGCCACCGTCCTGACGGACCTTTTCCAGAACCTCCGGGAGCAGAGCAACCTACCCAGGGGCAGGATGCGTGAGGGAGAAACACAGAGGACAGTGAGTGGTCTTTCTGAAGGCAAACAGGTCTACCTCGGTAAGACCGCCTTTCCACAGGAGCTCCACCACCTCGGGGTGGAGTCCAGTCCCCGGGCCTCGGCCCCTGTCTCGACAGGGCGTCTGCCCCCATATGGCCAGAGCCCACAGGCAACACCGAGTGACCTTGATCAGACGGAGGTGGTTTCTCCTCGGGGAGAACCATTTGGCCCTGAGCCACCACTGCAACGGTCTCAAGTGTAACGGGCCGCAAAGTATCACGTAGGATGCCGCTGCCAGGAGACCTAACAGTCTCTTAAACTGATTCACAGTGAATGGCTGGCCTAGCTTGTCCTGCTTGACTGCAGAGAGGATCGAAACTACTCGAGCGGGAGACAGATGTGCAGATGTGTTGGTTAAACACACAAGACAATCTGGCAGTGAGCAACAGAATGTGACGGGCTTAAATAGTGAGTGACTGACGAGGGGAGGGTCCACAGGTGAGGGTGAGGAGAACCAGGTGCCGGAAATCAGGTGACGAGGTGGGAGGATCTGAAATGACAGGAGAGTTAGTGAACATGCAGTGGAGATGAAAAATAGACTATGATGTGAACATTCAGTGAAGATGAAAAATAAGCTATGATGTGGACGTATGTGTGACAGGACTTGTGTAGGCAGAGGCAGGACTCAAACGCAGAGTTTAACAAAAAATAACTTTTATAATAAATCAAAATCCCAAAACTCGAAACTCGAAAATAAATCAAGACATGGACCCAAAACGTGACAGAAGACATCTAATAAAAGATTATTTCTTCCCTCCAAAATAAATGTTGGGGAGCTATTCATTATGAAACCATTCTGGAAAATACAAAACCATGTCAAAAAGACTAAAGCGTCACAGTTTACATAGGCAAATGTAAGTTATATAACTGTGTTATCAATAGAAACATTAATAATTTACTTGTGATCCAATGTGTTATCAGACATGGAGCAATATTCACTAATAAAGAAGCTTCATATAGGTCTTTAGTTTTTTTCTACCAAAGTATTTTAGATGTTAACTTTAAACCTTACACAGCAATGATGTGAAACAAATTGAATGATATGCTTGGAGTGATTATGGCCGTGATTATTCAAAACTATTTAAATACATTCAATTGATTTTAATTTGTCCAGGCTAACTTAAACCAGCCATAACTCTAGTCCTGAGCCAGCCCTACAGTATAAGCGCTATCATCCATCCATCTTCAAACCGCTTATCCTGTACTCAGGGTGCAGGGGGGCTGGAGTCTATCCCAGCCAACTTCAGGCGAGAGACGGGGTACACCCTGGATTGGTCGCCAGCCAATCACAGGGCAACACAGAGACAAAGAACCATTCACATCCATACACCTACGGGCAATTTTAGAGTTCCCAATCAACCTACTTCCCAGAGCATGTCTTTGGACTGTGGGAGGAAGCTGGAGTACCCGGAGAGAACCGCAGACACAGGGAGAACATGCAGACTCCACACAGAAAGGTGGAGTTGAAACCAGGACCTTCTTGCTGTGAGGCGACAGTGCTAAGCACCACACCACCGTGCCGCTAAGCGTTATCAAAGAGTCTCAAATGGACTGATCTACTCAGTTTCCACTAATGTCTTGGGGGAGAAGGAGTAGAGCGGCTAGTGGAAAGCTGCATTGAAGGATGGTCTCACGTTATGAAAGTTGTGCTTCTTCCCTTTCCCATCTAGGAGACTGGAGAATCATACTCAATCTCACATAACCAAAACCAAAAGCTGCAGGAGCTAACTACTAACTAAAACTGAAAAATAATTCATCATTAAATAGTCAGCGCAGAATTGCACCATTGAGTTTACAGGCAAATGCATGAGATATTTAAAAAAAAACATAATATAAGTCATATAGTTGTTACAACAGTTTTCTGCGTAAAGGCCGTTGCTTTTATAGTCAGGTAAGGGTTGTTTCAACACAAACAGCTCCGTATATGGTGTTGGTGCCTAACGAGGTGGATGTATATCTCTGATGGATGCCCACTAGAGTGTTACCTCATATTTGGCTTCAGTAATTACTGTATCACACATGCCCTTTGGCACTTGATTTACAAGTGGGGAGCAATAAAAACACATTCATTAATGTTTTTGTCTTGTGAAGCTGGTATTTTACCACTTGACTAATTACTTTCAGTAAATAATCAACTAAGGTTTATTAAAGATTAATAGTTGAAGGGAAATGCAAAGGCATTAAGACAACCCAGAGAAAAATGAGAAGAATACCAAGGAAAGAATAGCATAATGGATAAACAAATATCCCATTCTGTTCCTGGATATTGCGATCACTCAAGATCCTCAAAATCAAGCCTTAGGTGCTTTTGCAACGTTTACCTGTTAGAGTGTGGTTGGGTGAAGTTCAGTTCCATGCAAATCTATTCATTTTGTACAGCCCAATATCACAAATTGAAATTGCCTTTACAGTGTGTACACATACTACATCTTTAACTGGGAAAAAAGAGGGGGTAACCTGAGGGAGAACGGCAGGAGGCTTTCTCTACCAGGATGGACACTGTGCAGTAGATGCCATCTGTACAGAATGAACAACACGTCACATCCAATGCATATGACATAAGGGAAGAAAAAAGCAGGGAGCTGCATGCATTCGCTTTAGGGGAATGCATCCTCCCTAACTGAGCACTCACCTACTACAGATGAATAAATTACATGCACATGCTCTAAGTTATGCTCTAGCGTTTTGTCTTGAGATTATTTTCTATTTTCACTATAGTAGTAACCCATTTGTTATTAACTGTTTTACGCATCAACAAAACACTGTTTATATTTAGTGTTTGTCACCAAAACCGTATGTGCCTCGTGGATATCTAAGCAAGTTTTCCTCCTGATAAAACATTTTAAATTTATTAATGTTTCATATATGTTCCCTGGTCTGCATAATTTTTCTTCTTCATTGGTGCATTGCATAAAATCTTGGCCTGGTGATACCACTACATAGTGTGGAATAGAACACTACTGGAAAACAATAAAAAATCTTTTATTTTACCATATAATTAGTCAACACACTATACATCTCAACATCATGCTACATATTTTATATACTAATTCTCTCCTTTTTGTGACTAGCGCAGCCCTGTGTCCCAGAAAGCACCTCCACACTTATCACCAAGAGGATGTGTAAAAACAAGCTTGATGGTCAACGGTCATTGCCAGTTCGACAAAAGATAGAGACGAAGTAATCAAAGCTGTTAATCTGGAAACGAGTCGTAACATGCGTGTGCATTCATCAAATAATGCATTTGGTTTTATTACCATTATTGTTGTGCAGTCATAGATAGTAAGTGTCACGCGGCAAGTGTCTTTTTGATTTCACTTCTCTTTAGTTTAGTTTAATTTAATTGAAGTTTAACACTAGCTGCAGCTATCAGACCATAAACATATGTACCTTTTACTGGCTATGCATGTTATTCACAAGTCCATGTGTCTAAATTGAGGAAGATCATAAAGCTCAAAGTAATCCTTTTACCGGTTATCAGAGCAGTGCTGAAAATGTAAACTTACGTATTTTATTGCAATAATATGAAACTGGAACCGAATATGTATGGGTTCTGCAGGTTGAATAAACTACTAGCAGATTTTTAATGATCAGGTAAATGGCAAATGGACTGTACTTGTATTCACTTGTACAAAGCTCGTTAACCCCACACTTCATCGTTTACGCATTAACACTCTGATGACAGGAGCTACCATACGCGGCCTTTGATTGAAGGACGGCCGTGCTCTCCACTCACCCACAGCAATACGAATAACCACTTCACTGAATATCAGTCTTTATGCGTTTTTTTTGTTGTTGTTAGATATTTGTTAACTTCTCGTCAGTATCGATGAGATGTTTATCCAGACAAAAATGAAATGTCAGCACTGTGATCAGATGACGTGGCGTTTTGGCATGTTTGCTGTGTTGAATGTATGCGGCGAACGGAGCTCTGCACTCAGACTGATCTTATCAAAACAGGTTCGAATCATCAACATTTATTACCCCAGTGTATCAAAGGCTGTTACACCTCCTCTTTTTCCTGTGCACAAACACCTGTATAAAAGGCCAAACTTTCCTGCTGTTATTTGGGTCGTGAGTTGAGTATACAAGGTAAGAGGTTACTTGTTAGACTACTGGGGTGTTGGTACTGTGGCTGTTGTTTCTGTCACTGACCCTTGTTCACTTTGTATTTTCCTAGAACTCCAGCATTGTGAGAAGCGATCCCAAGATGACCAGGCTCACAATTCTAGCAGGTATGTATGCAGAGTTGGTTCTGTATTAATACTCAATAACAGACAGTGATATTCATAAATATATCACCCTGATTGTCCATATTCTATCCCATTATGGTGATCTATAGTGTGCACATTGTATCTATCCTGCCGCTCCTCTGGGAGAGAGATCCTTCCTGTGTTTTACTTCCTGAATTCCTTCCACTAATAATTGGTTTGTTTGGGGCTATAGAAACAAAATCATCTTGATTTGACTAAAAGGAACAGAGTGCGGAAAGATCTTTTAGCTAAAATGACATTTAATACCAATATTTCTAACAGTTTTCTTTTCTATATTCTTTAGGCTTATGTCTGGTGATATGCCAGCTGGGTAAGTTTTAATACCTTTAAATCAGCTGGAAACATTTTATCTGGATTTTCACTTGAAATGCCTGGACTCAGATCTTCTTTATGTTCCTTTTCTCACAGGCTCTGCCACCCAGATGGTATGCTACTTCACTAACTGGTCCCAGTACAGACCTGGGCTGGGGAAATACATGCCACAAGATGTGGACCCCTTCCTCTGCACCACCCTGATCTACGCCTTCTCGATTATCAACCATAACAACGAGCTGGTTACCTACGAGTGGAATGATGACGTGCTCTACAAGTCTTTCAATGCCCTCAAGAACAAGTAAGTGCTAATAGTTGACGTAGGTCAGGGGTCAGGCTAAGAAAGAATAAGCTCAGTGCCTGAACGATTCACTTGGAGAAAGGGTGTTGGAAAATGACTCACCATCTGTGCTGTTTCCAGAAATCCTCATCTGAAGACTCTGCTGGCTGTTGGTGGATGGAACTTTGGTTCACAACAGTGAGTGGCATTTCAAATCACACATGTATCACAAGCTCTTACCAACATCCCAAAAGTCCAATTAAATCTTAACAGTCTCAAAATGAGCATGAGATGTTGCCTAAATATAGCATTAGCTTCTTTTTTTACTTTCCTGTAGGAGGATCCACAGATGTCATCGTTACATACAGCAGTTAGCTACTTGTACTGGTTTCTACTTGCACAAAGTTGTTTACAAAAAATGAACCATACCACTAACTAGATAGGGTGGCCTTTAGCTTTGACACTCTGTACAATAACATGTTAACCACAAAAAATATTTTCAATGAACACAATCAAAAATATGATGCCTTTAAAACTTCACTCAGGTGTTTTTTTCTAAAAGCCAGGGGGTGTCAAAGGCTGTTGGGACTGCCGTTGCCAAAAGGGTTTTGCGTCGTACCAAGTATGAACAGAGCATAATCTTCCCTACAGGTTCTCCATCATGGTTTCCTCTCCAGCCAACCGTCAGAAATTCATCCAGTCTTCCATCAAATTCCTGAGGACTCACGGATTTGATGGTCTGGATCTGGACTGGGAGTACCCTGGCGCTCGTGGGAGTCCCCCAGAGGACAAACAGCGGTTCACTCTGCTCTGCAGGGTGGGTACTCTCGCCTGAATTTCTAGCCGCAATCCACAGCTGCTACTGCATGATTTACATGAGATTGACAGTTTTCTGGCTCTCCGTGGTCTTTCTTTGCAGGAACTTGTTGTAGCCTATGCAGCTGAGGCCAAGGCCACTGGTAATGCTCAGCTCATGGTAACTGCTGCAGTCGCTGCTGGAAAGGGAACCATTGATGCTGGATATGAGATCGCTGAGATTGCCAAGTGAGTTTGCTTTCTTTTAAGAAGAAACAAGAGATGAATGAACATTGGGTACCTGCTCTCTGGTACTATGAATATTACTTTGGCTCTTACATCAAGAGAAAAACTGGGGGTTTGACAAAGTTTTTACAAATAATGTTTCCTTTCCCCCCATCTCCAGGGAACTGGAATTCATCAATGTGATGACCTATGACTTTCATGGAACTTGGGAGACGTTCACTGGACACAACAGCCCACTGTTCCGTGGATCCGAGGACAATGGTGATCTTATCTACTTCAACACTGTAAGTTGACATTGGTAACAGGAGACAAATGACCTTAGGGGCACCTGGCCATTGGTACAAATAATATTACTATTACTTTGGCTCTTCCATCAACTTTTATAGAACTTTGCCATGAAGTACTGGAGAGACAACGGAACCCCAGTGGAGAAGCTCAGGATGGGATTTGCTGCTTATGGTCGTACCTTCCGTCTGACATCATCAAGCACTGGTGTTGGAGCTCCAGCTAATGGTCCTGCATCAGCTGGACCATTCACACGTGAAGCTGGATTTTGGGCCTACTATGAGGTACAGTTTAGATAATGCTTTTTACGGTTTGCAGTTTATTAGTTACAAAAATCCTCAGTAACCCGATGATGTCCATGGTCTAGATCTGTGGATTCCTGAAGGACACCACTCTTCAGTGGATTGATGACCAGAAGGTTCCCTATGCCACCAAGAACAATGAGTGGGTTGGATTTGACAACAGGGAGAGCTATGAGACCAAGGTAGACAGTCCATCAATACACAGGGGATTCCCAGCTAATTTGCCTACTTCTTAGCAGATAAAAAGTATTTACACCTGTTTATTTTTTGTTTTTGCCCAAACAGGTGCGTTATTTGCAGGAGCAGAAGTTTGGTGGTGCCTTTGTGTGGGCCCTCGATTTGGATGATTTTGCAGGACGGTTCTGTGGTGAGGGTAACCATCCTCTGATGGGTCATCTCCGCAAACTTCTTAATATCGGTAAGTAACGTTTGCCCTCGTTAGTCTCGTTATTAGTAATTATTACCCCTACTATTATCCCTAAGGGATCAATTCTATTTGGCTACCATATTAAACATTCACATTGAGTGTATTGTTATATTCTTATGTTTAGTCTTATTTAAATTAACATCAGGTATTTCTGTTACCAAGTTGGACACCACATGTCTCTGTAATGAGGGCCTACAAGCACTGGTGACATATTCAAAAATGACCAACATACATGTTCGGGGAGGTATTTGGCTTGTAATACCCCTTCGAACTGCATGGTTTATGAACATGCCCCCTTCTCTGTACATTTTTTGGAGTAATGAAGAAACGTACTAATTTGTCTGGATCTTTTATAAACAGATGTTCTTTTTGTTGTTGTTGCTTCAAACGCCTTCCTTTTCCCTCAACCATTAGAACTGCCCGAACTGCCCACTACCACAACCCCCAAACCAGGTGCTAGCACCTTCCCCACTCCAACCACAACCACAACCACTACTACCACCACCCACGCTCCAGGACCTGGCTTCTGCAACGGCAAACCTGACGGCCTTTACCCCCACCCAGAGGACAGGAAGAGCTTCTACTCTTGCGCTGGTGGCATCACCCACTTGAGCCACTGTGGTACTGGATCTGTCTTTGATGACAGCTGCAAGTGCTGCGTCTGGCCCTGAGCCATGAGTGGAGACAGTAGAGAGAGTGTAATACAGCTGATGCAAAAATCAACCATTAAATCTGTCAAAGTTCTCTTGTATCCTGTGTGTATACGATTCGCCTAAATTACTCTTACTAGTGTTGTAAATATACAATTTTTTTATAAAATGTAATTATTTAACCTGAATTGCAAATTGCTAAGAAAATCATTGAAGTAATTTGGTACACATTGTTTAGTACTGGCTCATCATTTCAAGTTATGGATTCGTTCAAATCTAGTACTTTCTTCATATTTTTATTTCAAACTTACACGTTATCAGATAAGATAGTTAGAGGGGTGTATCATGTTTTTACCACTGGTGACAGTATGAATTCTTACTTTACTGAGTGAAGACACATATTTAGACACATATTCAATTTGATCATCTTCTTCTGAAATGCGTTTTTTTGTGTCATATTAACTCAAACAGCAGTGGAAGGCTCACATTATCAAATGAAACAAAAATAAGTAAATGTGACTAAAAATGTCATATTATTGAGTCAGCTTTGCGATACCTCTCATCATGCACCATCTTGGTCACAGAACACAACTCACAAAACGCTTTACTTGTTTTCCAGTTATTGCTACAAACCTTTAGTAATAAGTTAGTAAATAGTTACGACCTGTTAGGACAGAGTAAACTAACTTTCTTTGGATTGCTTTTTTTTAACATATTACCTTTGGGTTTTCCTTAAATATGAAACCAAGATAATGACCTTAAATACCTATTTGAACCTTTAAAAAATAAATAGTAAAACTTTACTGACTTTAGTTCTTGGTGACTTTAGACACATGTACCCTTATTATCGGTAGGCTTTGAAGTGGTACAAGCCAGGATTAAAGTACAAACACACTGACTCACATAATGACTGCAATCCAGTGGACTTTGTTCGAAGAACTTGATAACGAAGACGTCATTAATGACTGTGAGGTTTTCTTTTCAAAACTAATTGCCAATACAAGGGTCACTGACTTACCAGACACATGTTTGTGCTAGAACTTGAATACGTAATAAGCATTTAAAGAGGACATTGTCTAAACTCTTTCCTTTTGCCCAACATGGCCGTTTGAGAGACAAACCATGAAACATGCGGCTCAAAGCGTGACTCTGCGTACTTTCTTATGGTCCATGCAATAGCCTGTCGAGCTATGCAAGGGCATTAAGCACCTAAGATGGTGAATCAGATCTGATTGCTGTGAGGGGCTAGAATAAAGGGTTCATTCCAGTCATGAGAAATGATGCCAACTTGTAAGTGACAAATACTGCAGTTCATCAAACGGCCACTTGAGGCTGTATACTCTTCAAGAGTACATTAATCAGCAGCTTGTAACTGGTTTATGAAGCATGCTCATGAGATCACTGAGTAAGAGTGCAATGATAAAAGTCAGGGACAGCTCGTTCTTAAGTTCTATGTATCTAATCAATTTTTATCTAGTTAGATATGGGTCATGTAAATTGTATATCCTGTTAGGATATTTCGATAAATCCTTGGTTTTAGAAGCATACAACACATTCAGACTCTATCTCTCAGTTGTCTTTGTTGTTGCTGTTGTTGTTGTTGTTTCTCATCACTAAATGTTATATCACTGTGTTTTTTGACTGTGATCAAGAAATCTTATCAAGTTGTTTTGGTTCTTTGAACTTTTGATGGGCTTCTGTTGGTGTTTTGGCAATCAATAACTAGTTATTACTTTTCATGCACACGAGGGCGCTATTATACAAACACATACTCTTGGCAAACTGTGAGTAATTAGTTTCTTTAGTGATGCCTGACGCCCTCTCAGACAGACTCCCTGAAGGCCCTTCCTCAAGGAGCCAGTTACTCATTCCCTCTGCTATGCACTGGCCAGAGGGGGCTGCAGAGGGGCTTGGGGCAGTCTTGATGTAGAGCTGTGTGTCGTCAGCATAACAGTGCAAGGACATTCCATGTTTGCTGAGGACACGACCGAGGGGGAGCATGTAAATTATAAAGAGAATAGGGCAGAGGACCGACCCCTGTGGAACACCACAGGAGACAGGGAGCAGTCTGGACTTGCATCATCCCAGTGAGAAGTATTCAGTTCTGCCGGAAGGTAGGACTGAAACCACTTCAGTGCTGACTCATTTAGTCCAATGGTGGTGTGGAGGCTCTCTAGCAGGATAGTGTGATCCACTGTTTCAAATGCAGCAGTCAGGTCCAGGAGGATGAGGAGTGAAGGTGATCCAGCATTGGCTGTCATCGGCAGGTCATTGGTCGCCTTAAGCTAAGCTATCCTGGCTGAAATTTTTCAAATTGTTGTGCTTGAGGTGGTCCTAAAGTTGAGAAGAACTACCTTCTCTAGCACCTTGGACAGGAAGGCAAGGTTGGAGAAGGGGACAGATGACAGAAACCTTAACAAAAGGTGGGACACTGCCAGACTAAAGGGAAAGTTTAACCACTTTGGTGATGAAAGGACGGAGAGTGGGATATGTGACTTGAGCAGAGCAATGGGAATGGGGTCCAGGGTACAAGTACAGGATGTCCTTTTTCTGAGGATTTCCTCAACATGGCTCTCCTGAACCTCAGTGAGGTGTAGAGGAAAAAGCCCACTGGAAGAGAAGGTCAGGGTGTCAGAGGGAAGCAGAGGTGGACAGCTGGACATCAGAGCGCAAATGTTGTTGACCGTGGATCTGAAAAAGTCAATGAGGGGGTTACAATGCTCCTCTGCAGCGTCAGTTGAAGAGGATGTTTGTGGCTTCAGGAGATGAATTATGTTGGAAAAAGGGTCCAGAGTTTTTATTGATTAGGCTGTAAGTACAATAATAACCTGCTAAACTGCCCGTATAAGTAAGCAATAATGCGAGACGGTGTGGCTGCTTTGTATCTTTTTTCCAATATTACTTATTCAGTTTTGGTTACATTCATTTTTTAAAGGTTTTTAAACAACATTCAGAGCATTAATATAGCAGCAAAGAACTATTATGTAATGGGCAAGAGATAGTGGACTAATGTCACCCATAGCAAAGAAAGATTTTATTTTTTAAAGTTTTAATATTTATTTTATAACTTTTTAAAGCTAATACTTATGAATTCAGTTATGCAATTTTAACTCAAATGTTTGATGTCCAGCTCTGGCGTTAATCATTTGGATGAACCCATGTCACTCTCACAACCAACCTCACCTTCTCCAGCCGTAAGGAATCAGACGTAGAGCAGCTACTAGCTGTTGTTAAAGATTTGAATAAAGAAAGACAACAAATTATAGGGTACATTTTTACTTTAAAGCAATGACGCCGATCATTCACGCCCCTTACGACAAACACCGAAGTGCTTGCTGGGAAATGAGGTTTTTATGTGAACGTACTGCCCCTTCATGGTAGTGTCTAACGAGACACCCTATACCTCATTTCCCACAATTCCTTTGGCCGCACTTCCTGGTTTGATAACACGTAGCATCGCTTCTCAAAGACCGCTTCAGAGCAGCAAACTAGTGACAAACGACCACTTTTACGGACTCATTTGATATATTTATTGTTGTTGGTCACTTGCGTTTATTACCGTAGACCATAATGAAACTGTGTGTAGCCCATGTAGGATAAACTATGTTGTCGAGGCTACTATTGACATAACTAGTCAGCGAGTAATTGTTAACAGAATTTCCCCAAGATGTATACTCTATTATCTGGATTATATAAGTACATGTTCCAAAAGGAGGAATACTGTGTTTTGATCCTGGGACTGGACAACGCAGGGAAAACGGTAAATTACTTTATAATTTGAGTCAAGTTAAAGTAATCTCTATCGTCCCCTGCGACAACATTGTGATACAATTGTGTTAACGATACTGTGTGTGTTATGGTGCTTTCATCATTCATATCTTGCTTGTGAGTGAGGAAACTGCGCCCAAGAAAGTCGTCGTTTGAAAAAACGCGAATGCCATCATGCTAGTTGCATTATATCGATCTACTACAATACCGGTGTTATACCCAGTATTGCTGGGATGACGCATTTTTGTAGGCCTACCCGGAAGTCGTCATCGTACTGGTTCCCTGCGCGGAGAGCCAATGGGATGTTCGCATTGCATTGTAGACTATTCGCATGTCATCTGATTGCCACAAGTGTATCATACTTTTAGATTATTGTTGCTAATGTGAAAGGCACGTCTATGATACTGGATGTGTTAATGAGATCGACGTAAAAAATAATTTGTTAAAAGTTAATCAAAACAAACACCACAGTCAGTCTGACCACACCGACAACACTGAAGCTAAGAGTGCACTCATGTTTAGTCTTACTTTCCCACTTTTTGCAATCGCCTTTTCGAAGACACAGAAAACACTCAGAATCATATGACTGTTTATCATTTTGTAGAACAAACTGCAAAATTGCTTAAGTTTGATAAAAACCAAATATCTTATCTTGGGCATCGGTGGCTCGGTGGTCAGCAGGGTCATCCACAGTCACATTAATGAAAAAACATTTCTGTAAATGCGGCAGAGGGATATTTTTTATCTGTAGTCCCAAGAGGCAGATGTTATAAATAAACCTAAAACAAGAGATGCAATTAAAAGGGTTATACAATATTAACGCTTCGTAATGCGCTCAAAATTCATACAGTGGATATATAAAGTCTACACACCCCTGTTGAAAGGCCATTTTTTTGTGATGTGAAAAAAATGCGACCAAGACAAATCATTTCAGTGATATTCTTTTGAATACACAATAAATATAAACATTGGATCAAAATGTTTCTTATGCAATGATTATTACATAATTACATAACCACTAATTATATTGTTTTATGCATCACATTCAATTATGGCTATTGAACTTTACATAGGACAGCTATGGTTCCATTTTTGTTTGTGGTGGTGTTCAAAACAGCTGGAGCCCCGCTCCCTACTGTGTGATATCAACCAATCCCATGTTAGTTATGGAATATAAAAATGTGTTGTGTATTAATGTCATTGCTTTGTCTCTTTACAGACCTTTCTGGAACAAACCAAAACCAAGTTCAGTAAGAACTATAAGGGCATGAATTTATCAAAGATCACAACCACAGTTGGCCTGAACAGTAAGTAAATAACTCTCACTTCTTCAGTTGTGCTTGTCATGAAGAGTAATGTGCTTGCTTCCTCTGAACCAGTACAGGTGGTGCCCTTTATTAGCTGAGTTCACAATAGTTCTGCTGCCCTGCACCTGGTTTAATGCACAATTTCAATTCATGCATGCAACGCGTCAGTGAGAAAACCTTCAAACTAAAAATAAAAAGCTTGAAAGTGGAATGGAAACAGAAGTAAGGAGTAAATGACACGAATAATAAGCGTCTCATCGCTCCACACAGATCCGATGTAACATGTCTAACATTGACACATGAGATGAGTTTTCAACATTGTCTTTCACCGTGTGGTGTTCGACTGGCGTTCTTTTAACGTCAGGGCTGGGCGATGTGTTCAAATGCATTTCCTGCACGCTCCTCTTCTTCAGTGGTGTTTTTTTTATTTATTCTTGATGAACTATCTCCCAAAAACCCACAGCGTTAGTGAGTGGAAATGAGCATTCACTGGCATTTTGCCTTTGATGATTTCACTGCAGTGATTCATCATCGATACTGCGTTGTTGAGTTGCTGCCTTCTGGACAAACTCAATCCAGATGTTTTTGCCTCTACTTCACTCCTGTACTCTGGGACCACCTGATTGTCTTCTAATTCACATTATGTGTGTGATCTGTCCCATTGCTCTAAAGTATAGCAGTTCACATTGATGTCTCGTTCTCCTTCACAGTTGGCACTATCGACGTGGGCAAAGCTCGTCTGATGTTCTGGGATCTGGGGGGTCAGAACGAGCTCCAGTCTCTGTGGGACAAAGTGAGAAATATGCACCATGAGAGCATTACTTTATAACGGATATATGTGTGTGTCCCTTTGTTACCGTGTAACTGTCCGGACCCAGATGCTGCTGATTATTCCCATTTCGTACCAATGAGTAGTTTTTTCAAAATACTTGTGAATCCTTGCAACCTGCAAGAGGTCCTTCCTTGGGCCCTTAGGATACACGTAGCAGAGAAGATATCAGGAAGCTGCTCTGACACCTCCTTGTTCTCTTCACGAGTACCTTTAGTACTACGCCGAGTCCCATGGAGTCATCTACGTGATCGATTCAACGGATGAGGAGCGCCTGTCCGAATCAAAGGAGGCCTTTGGTGAGTAACTGTATTCCAATGGAAACAATGACATCATGGCTGACAGGCCAACACAAACACCAGAGCAGATTACTTGAGTTCAAGTGGACTCTTTATTGTGTGTCCTGTTTGCTAATTGTGACTGTGGTCTGCAGAGAAAATGATCAGCAGCGAGATGTTAGAAGGTGTCCCACTCCTCGTGCTGGCCAACAAACAGGATGTGCCGGTACTGTGTGATCTTTTTACCTCTTCAGTGTATTACACACTCATTTTAAACCTAAACCACCGCAAGAACCTGAATTGAGTCATGTGTCGAGCAGAAAAGCACAACTTCTCAGGGACCACTTGCTGCTTATGCCACTTTTATTTCATCGTAATGTAAACCCTTGTGGCTTTGGACTGTTCGTTGGACAGTACAGGCAAACGGAAGTCATCAGGCCTGAGTCTCTAACCTGTTTTTCTTTAAACTTTGGATATTGTTTCTGCTCTGTTCTCTCAGGATTGTTTGTCCGTGCCGGACATTAAAACAGCCTTCAGTGACTCGGCCCCGAAGATCGGAAAGAGAGATTGTTTGGTCCAGCCTTGTACCGCCCTGACAGGGTAAGAACTGCCCCTGCGCTGAATGGAACGACCTGTCCGTCATAATCCAGGACAACAGCTCGCTTCTGAGGAGCTCTCGTTTCTCAAGTAGAAGCCGGACAAAATGACGGTTTATTGTGCTGCTGCTGGAATGACAGAAAACAATGATGGAACCGACGCACACGTCTAAACGTGGCTGTCCTAAGTCCCACCCCTTTTTGCTCTGAGCTAGCTTTGGACCTAATTATATATATGAAATAGAAGACTTGTTGGTTTGTTAAAAGCATTACACGTTATGTTATATAGCATAGCTAACGTTTAAGGAATGTTACAAAATGACAAAATCCATCAAATCCAACATTGCCACCATATTAACATGGATGTACTTCAAAATAAAAGGCCCGTATGTGTACATTGAAATAGCTCCACTTCTGAACATTTGAGATGCTGCAAGTGGCATGTCAATCAAACCTCTTTCTGCGTCAATATGGAGATTTAGTAGTGAGTGCCGTCTTTATTTTGAAACAGGGATGGGGTGAACGAAGGCATCGAGTGGATGGTGAAGTGTGTGGTCCGGAACATTCACCGCCCCCCCCGACAGAAGGACATCACGTAGGAAGCCGCTCACTTTGGACCGAGGACCTTCCGTGTAAACCCCGGAGTGGGGGCTCTCTCCTGGCTCCTTGGGTTTGCCTGTGACTTTGAACAGTTTGTTCTTCAGTGACTTTAGGGCGTCCTTACAGACATTTTACTTTTCCTGATCACAAAGCATCATTTCAGGTGTGCTTTGACCGGACTGTTTGACGAGTCCCCGACTTCCTCTGTCTCTGGACGGGCTGGGGATGTGTGACTGTCACCAACCTTTTTGGCTTCTCTGTTTGTGCACAGGATCAGACCCACTGAACAATATTTACCTCACATTTCTAAAGTGAAATTTGCATCCTACACACTTTGTGTGAAGCAATATGAACCAACAAGGATACTGTAGATATTGTGCATATTTTTCAAAAGAGGACATGGCCTTTTTTGAATATTTTATTGTAAAACAGTTTTGACACCTCAGGCCTCCTGCTGGGCCAGTTAGAACAGCTAATCATTGACATGCTATCTGTGCTTATTTGACTAGGTAAATAGAAAAATGAAAATTCATGTTAGTTATGGTAACGCCACATGCCAGCTATTGTTCCTCTTGTTGTCCGCTTGGATGAGTCTGAAGTGAAAGTTGGCCAAACAGCAACAGTGCACATAAAAATGTCCGCTGCTCCGACCATCCAGCCACATTGACTTGAATAAGTCTGTTCTACTCCTTTAGTTGTGTTTTATTGTGACTCCAGAAAGGGGGCGCGGCTAGGATATGGTCTGTCAACAGACTGCAGAGCGGCAGACTTCGTATACTCGAGAGATCGGTGGTTCTAAATCCCAGAAATGAGTCGGCGTCTTTGCTCTTCTTGTTGCCTCGCTGTGAAATAAATTGGGAGTTATGTGGGGTTTTTTTATGAGATGCCTGAAATAATGTCTAGTTCACAGAAGCTGAAGACAACTTGCTATCTTGTTCTCCATTATAAAAAACATCAGTTCATCTCCTGTGAGTTTTGAAGCTTTAAAGTGACTCAAAACGGGGGGTTGTTAACAAGTGGTTAAAACTAAATGAGTCTTCAAAGTCACCAGAACACTAGTCCTCTGTCACAGGTTCAAAAATCCCCAAAGTTCTGTTTATTGCTACAGTTGGTCTCGCTGACCTGAACATGTATCCCAGCAGCTCTGTGTGGTTCGTCTGCCCCCGGGACAACATTCACTGGGAGGATCCATGCTGCCGTTGAGTTTATGAACCATCACATCATAGATCGAACTAATCGTGTGAAAAGCAGAGCTAACGCTGTGTTGTCATCATTGTTCACGGTGCTATAACCCGGAATATGTTAAATAAAAAAGGTTACAACTTTCCAATTTGCACACTTCCCCCTCGGACAGAATGTTCACTACTCTTCATACTTTACCTGTTGTCATTTTGTCCCCCCCCCCCCCCAAAAAATAACTTGTTGTGTTGTATACTCTAACTTTTGGGTTGCATTACTGTACTACTTAGTGTAGCTCCTACGCAAGCGTGTTGACTCCTAAAGCTTGAAATCATTTCCAAAGAGCCAACAGATAATAAACTTCTGATTTGAAAGACACATTTTTATGTTTCATTTAACGAGCCTCTTCAACATTGCGCGGAAGTCTGGGACAGGGCCAGAAGAGTGGCAGACCGGGGTGGTGGTACCTCTCTTCAAAAAGGGGGACCAGAGAGTGTGTGTCCATAAATATTTGGACATTGACACATTTTTCATTTTTTTGGCTCTGTACCCCACAACAATGGAGTTGAAATACAACATTCAGCTTTAATTTGCTGGTGTTTACATCCAAATCAATTGTTTACCAGTTACATCCAAATCAGGTGTCCAAATATTTATGGATCTGACTGTATGCTGCTCATGTTCACTGTATGAGATTATAATACTGAGACGTAATAACTAGATACATAAATGCTCGGGATAGCCTACAAACAGTATACAAATATTACGATGTTTATCGGAGGATAAAATATCATCAGTGTGTTTTACGGCTGTTACACATCAGCGGTTTCTATGAGCTATTATTTAGTTATTCATTCTTTAAATATATTTTGCTTAATTGTTTGGGTAATTGGATCACTGATGGGGTAATGCGGTGGGGACCTGGAGGTTACTTAGGGGAATGGCCAGGTGGGACCAGCATGCACCTGGGTGACTAATACGTTTTTACCAGTGAAAGAGTGAAATAGTTAGACAGTGGGAAAGAGAACTCTAAAGGAAAGCAGCTCAGGTTATGGTATGTTTTTGGTCGATTTTTGGTTGAAAATGAATGAGGAACAACAAGGAAAGACCACCTGGACAATACTCTTGGATTTAAGGATTTGTAGGACAAATGGCCACTACAATCTTGATTATCAGATGAGCCCGAACACAACGTGGTTCTGATTGGGAGGGCAGTGACTTCCTGTTGTCTAAATAATATTTATAAAGGTGAAACAGTCAAACAAGAGTTTTCCCACCAGTTATGTGTCCTACATCGAGTCAGATACGTCAATAAGAGTTTAAACATCAGCCTCACACCTCTGCATCTGAAAGTGAGTGTTGTCCCACCACTCATGTACCACTGCCTCCCCCCAACACACGCACACACACACCTGTCCCACCATTGTTTACATAGACTTGTGCACTGCACCATACGGGGTACACACACACACACACACACACGCACACAGCCCATCTTCTCCCTCTCTCGTCCTCTCTCTCTCTTTCTCCCTCCTCCCCCTTCATCGTCTCTCTGTGAATCCCTCACATTCTCTCCTCGCATCCACCCAGCAGCATCTTCCGGCTCTGTCCTCTTCCTCTTCCTCCGCCATCAGCGACAATGAGCAGCACAGTGTCAGGTAAGACGACACCATCCACACCCGCTCATAGCAGTCTACATTGCGTGAGTGTGGTCGGGGGGAGGGGCGGGCGGCGTTGTTTTAGGTCTATTTGATGAGGCGGACTCTAATTGTCATGGCAACTGAGGTTTTCTTCCCCCGTTGTGCTGGGTCTCGAATGTAGAGGAGAGACCCTCCCATAATCTGATAATGCAATAATGCATATAATAGCTGAATTTTAACATCCGCATAGATTCAAGTTTGGCATTAAAGGTCAGAGCATCGCTGAAGGTTTTAAGATATGTTATATTTTATTAATTGGAATATTTTGTATGTTAATCCAATCTGTACTTTTTGAGAATCTTAAGTAGACAAGTAAAAATGCAAATATCAATCAGTGTGTTAACCATTAACATATCACCATAGGTTAGATACTTATTCTCTCAGCGTTTACAGATCCATTGTTCCTTTGGAATCACCTCACGCATGTAAGTCCAATGTTTTTGGTCTCTACCAACTCTCAAGAAAATATCTACCAAATAAACCATATAAAAACATTGAAATGAAAATAGTCAACATGACTCCCTCCCTTCTCGTCATCAATGTTATTACTGAGCTCTCTGGGTTTCTTCAGGACAGGAGTGACCTTTGCCTGTAGGTTGGGACCTGTTGTTGTGGTGCCCACCAGCCCGCCTTTATCGGCTTGAAGTGGGGAGCCTGAGCCAGATACTGGCCGGTACGATTCCTCGAACCACTTTCCCGTTCTCACACTGATGGAAACTCCTTGCTCAACAGCCTTTTAGCGCCATACACCAATGGTTAGCTTTTTTCCATTTGGCCAAATGACAAAAAGCCTAAACTATTGCCGATAACTTTTTGCAGTATTTTGATCCTGAAGGTTTACACATGTTTCTTACTATGAATAAGATAACTTATTTAGTGTCATACATGGAAATATTTATATTTATAAAATGGTGTATCTGCAACATAATGGAAGATGCAGAAATAATTAGCAACGTTTGGGTATCCTATGGGACCATGAATGGGTCAAAGTCATGTGATTGCTTCTTAAAGGTGCAGTGTTTTGTGTGTAAGCAAATGCAAATGTTTGATTGAGCCCCCCACGTTCACATAGGGGAGCAGGTTCTCCACCCAAAGAGATCAAGTGAATAGTCGTTCCCCACAGGTCCATACGTGCCTTCGGCCACCGTAGTTCTCCTTCATTCCTGACCACTAGATGTCGTCAGATCCTACACACCCACCCAGCATTAACAAAGCATGCTCAAAGCAACACTATTGACAGTTTACTCTTTTCTAGTCTGTCGACCTCTCAAAGCTCTTTCACACTGTCATCATTAATCCGTTCACTCCCATTCATACATTGATGACGGGAGCTACCATGCACACACCGTTCACACATCCTAGTCACAGCTAAGAGCTAATAATTTGCTGTCTTACGCAACGACATGTTGACATGTGGAATAGCGGCTCGAGTCACTGATTTTTGGACGACCCCCTTTCCCCCCTATTTGCTGGATTGATGTTTAAATTGCATTCAATTTCACATGATATATTTCAATCTAGACTAAATGTGTGGGTCATTATTCATCCATTAATCCATATCTAAATGAAAAATAGAACAGATGTTGAACTGTTTTCTTTGCTCGGTTCACAACTTCAAAGAAAGTGTCATCTGTTGTTAGATGTTATGGTGAAAATAACGGGGCCTTAAAGCATGACTTAATTGCACTGCTTAGTCTGCTGTGAGTGGGTTTAGTTCACAGAGAAGTTAGACCACTTCAGATGTTGGTACACATAAATTGCAGACGTGATCACCTTCCTACATTGATTTGAATGGAATAGTCACTGATTAGGCCGAATAGAGTTTTGTTTTCAAATGTTGTAACTTCTTATTGGCAGGCAAGTGTATTACAAGACGCTTAGGATTGCTGGATTTCCTCCATCTGAGATTGTTCCACATGTACAACAGGATCTATCCTGAAGCTGAGAGATATTTCTACTGTCAGCTTTTCAACCTACTTTAACATGGTGAGGTTATCAATAGCTTTTGGTGCCTTGTATCATAGCAGTGATTATTGGGCTCCACATACTTCCTTATATTTGAGGAAGCGTGTGGCTTACCTCTGCACAGACCCAGGCACTTTTTTTTTTTTTCTTTTGTCCTGAATGCACCTTCAACAACATTGTTTTCTTTGAATTCATTCAAAGTCTTTTCCTTTGCACCAAACTCTTGAATAATAAATGAAGGACTGCATGCTCGCTAGCTTGTCGACACCCTGCTCCTTGTCTTACCAATGTCTCCTTTTGCGTGTACACCTCGTGCGCGCCTCTTTGATGCTCACATGCACACACATTATCTGCTGCTGTTGAGCCTCTAAAACAATAAGAAGAACTAGTTGCTTTGGAAGAACAAAAGAAGAAAACACTGTTGCACACCATCACTAAGCACCTTCGATCATTACCATACCATACTAATACACTGTGGTCTACGAGCCAGCCATTTTTAGGATTCAGTGAAGTAACAGAGCTGACTGTGGCCTACGTCATATGTGAACTGCTTTGTGTATCCTATACTCTGACTCACGCTGGAGAGAACACCGGGTGGGTGTGAACACCTTTAGCGATATACTCTTGGCAGACTTTAATTCATTTTCTATACGAAGAGCGAGAAGAAGATAGCTGAATGGATGAGCCATGTTCGATTCTCTTCCGTTTTTAGCGTAGATTTAATCTAAAACAAAGATCCATACATTAGGCCTAATGCCCCTTTGCCCTTGTGGCTCAATTCTTTTTTGCCAGCCGTGTCTCTGCGTAGGCCTGGAGCCCTCCAGGTCCCCTCTCAGCACCTTCAGCTGCCTCTCCATGTTGAGAGCCGGGTGGAGGCAACCCTTCAATCAGTGCCACACACCCAAAAGCAATTCTTTGTTGAACAACATGTTGCATGAAATAGTAGTAGCCCCTATAT
Organism: Pungitius pungitius; assembly: GCF_949316345.1. Taxonomy (NCBI): domain Eukaryota; kingdom Metazoa; phylum Chordata; class Actinopteri; order Perciformes; family Gasterosteidae; genus Pungitius; species Pungitius pungitius. The sequence goes on from NC_084907.1 coordinate 9,891,705, forward strand.
TCTCTCTGTGCATATTATGTACATCTCTTTTTATAGCTCCAATGACACCCACTCACAACGCCCACTTAGAGCTGCTGTGGCTGAATCGCGTCATCTTGGAGACATTATTAGATATGGATCGTGATGCTGTGTGGCTGTGGATGGAGGCACTGTGGGTGCGTGGTTGGGACTCTAAAGAGACTGACGGGTCTATCCTGATGAGCACGTCATTTATAGATCTCCTTGTCATCGTGAATGCACAGAGCTTCCCCTCAGGTCAGAGAACCGTGAGACATCAAATGACTGATGTCACATGTTGTGACATCGTGACTCATCTCTTTAGGGAAGGAACTCTAAATGTGGCCTGCCAGCAGACAACTCAAGGTTCTCTCAACAAACAGATCCACTGCATGTCGCCCTCAGGACTATGGATTGAGCATGTGAGGATTATTTGAACACGGTGAATGCTGATATTTTCATTTTGTTACGGAGCTTCCTTCAATTCAAAATAAATGAAATAGTTGATTTAACAGGGACCCTCAGCAGACCTTTACACTGCCTTTATGGGACCCTGTTGACAACCACTTGGGATGTTACTAGCTTTTATTTAAGTTTTTCAGCTCACAAATCTTCAGCTCACCACACACGCACCAGGCACAATGACACACAGGAAGTCGGATTCATGTGGGACACATTTGTTTGGCAGCCACGGTGCAGGTGCTAAGAGCAACAAGGGAAATCTGTACAAAACAGATTAGAACTATTACATTTCAAAATTGATACTTAACTGCTTTAAACTAAGTAATATGAAGCACATTAAAGTGGGTTTTAGTAACATAGCAATTTTATTTTATTTCCTTTTCCTGGTGGATAACGGTATGTGGCTTTTGTTGTAACTTCTGTTGTTATTTGAGCCTCTCGTACAGATGCGTAACATTGAGTTTACAAAGAACATTAGCAGACAAGACAACTAAACAAAAGGAAGCTCCACAGTGAGGCCCAACTAAGCAAGACAAGCCAAGGCATGAGTTAAACCCTGATCAAACAGTGGAGAAGACAAAACTATTAACCAATTCTATATAATAAGCAGGTTTGGAGTTGCCCAGGCTTGTGGGAGAAGTACACGCCGGCCTACACAGTTTGATTATCACGTTCCATTTCTGCCAATGTATCCCTTGAAGTTCCTCATGCTGTCCCTTAAATCCGACTTTAAATATGATGCCATGATTACAGAAGGGAAATGTGACAATATTGTTACAAAAATAATCGTTTTGGATTTGTGAACTTTGATATGTTGACACAGCATCCTATTCATTTTAATTGTTACAGTTGCATCTTTAGCCAGGCCTCTGTCCAGCTTAATCCCCTGGTGAACCGTTCGCCCTGTCCCTGGACTTGACCACCTATCATATTAAAATGGCTCTAATTAGCCTGATCATTTCCTCTACTTTACAGTAGAACTCTGGTCTGTAAGCTCTGCTCAGGCTGCTTCAATGCTAATATTCTGTCAGGGTGTCCGGGCTTCTAATACCACACAATCAACCTGTAACCCTTCCCCGCCCCTCGAGACAAGCACTGGCCAATCATAGCAAGGCAACGGCCAGCTCAGGTAGGCGTCCAACAAATTTATTCATGTTCAGGCTGGTTTACTTTAATTTAAAGCACCGTGTTTCTACCAAAAAGAACTGTGCAGCTAACATTAGTAATGTGTGTTCGCACAACATTAACGAGCATTTGCACACTACACTACGCTGCGTAAATAACAATTGTATTGACATACTGCTTTAGCGTCGGAATGATCGTAGCAGTGAAAAGATTTTCCTAATTTCATTGTCTACTGTTCCTAGGTGATGTGGTGCTTCACTTTTAACCTGTGATCTGTAGCTTTATTTTTTTACCCAGTTGATATCCTTGATCCACTGTGACGGCCTTTCTTCCATTTTGGCAGTTAACGGAACAGCTTGGGTGAGGCCCTGATTTTGATGATCTCAATGTAAAAAATTAAATGCAATTTAAATTTTTCAAACATGTGAAACAGTTCAACCAGGACTAGGAATTATCAATTGACTTTAAGTTGACTTCTAATGTAACCCAGAATGGGTCATACATGGAAATATTTATATAGCGACTTTTTATAGTAGTAAATTGATTCAAAAAGAGATGCCGTTTTTTGACAGACCCTCCAATTATCACGCAGAAGCTCACAGATTAACGTCTTCTAACGCATTTTCAGTCAATAAAATGTTAGCCCAAGAGTAAATATGTGACCTTATTTTTACATTTTAGGGGAAGCCGAGCTTCGCTTGCAGTCTTAAAGAAATCACCACTGCTCGTAGGTGTGAACTAACCAGTGTTGAGGATTAAATATAATCATGCATGCTCACGCTAGACTGCAATTACACTTGAACAATAATTGAATAATAATAATGAGTGGAGGCCGTGTATGACCCGGAGCACACGAACATGTTGATAAAGAGGCTGCACGCACTCTCAGGGTCACGTCCATACATGGGACTGGGTGACCATGGCTCACACGCAAAACAGCCTTAATATGGAGTGAACCTGTTGCTAAAGAACTCCATGCACTCCCAGGGTCAGTTGTAGATAAAACAGAATATTGAGACTAACGTGTCTCACACACAAAGTATCTCAAATATGCAGTGAACTTGGGGCTCTCCGAAGGTCATAAACAAGGAGCCGCCTCCATCATAGTGAACCAATCAAGAATGCTCTTAAAGACTATATATTCCGAGCGCCCTTTCATTGCTGTTGCTAGACAGATTGAAACAGGTCCGTGCACGTATGACTGCAGGACTGAATACTCACAAAATAAACATTGTCATATTGCTTTGATTAAAGTCTCAAGTCTGGTCCTTGCTTTGCGTTCACGACACCAGCTAGCAAACTGCACACGATGGCAGACAATGCTAATGCTAATATATTTATGATGTTGGCCGAAAATTAGCTTCCCCTGGTTGAAAGACTAAACAGTTCCTCTTAGCTTCATTTATAAATAAAACTCTTCATAGGAAGCAGCGGCAGTACCATGGGATATGTCTGTCTGTAATATTTGGATTGCATGACCCGTACTCTGTGTCTTCTTTAGCTTACTAAAATATTTGAGGAAATTTTGTCAACTTTGAACAAGGAAGGTGAAATATGATGAAACAGTTGGCAACAGATAATGAGGACAGACTTGTACCCCTGGTTCCGTTTCCTGAAGCCGTGCTCAGGACTCCACATTCAGGAAGTCTAGTTTCTCCACAAAAACCTCAAAAAGAGATTGGTCTGTGTGAAATATATATAAATATATAATGAATATATAAATTAATCCAAATATTTTTTATTATGATTTTTTTTGTTTCTCATTCATTGGCTGTTTCTTGCTATAATGCCATTCCTCACTGTGGTGTTTTCACTGCTTCAGACCTTTCACCCAATCATTTGCACCCTGCCATGAGCTGGCAAGCTCAAATGTAGCGCTGCCATAGCAACAACGATGGTAACGTGATCCTGAATCAACAACCCGTATGTGATGTTTTCGGTGTTTGTAATTCTGTGTTACGTACTAATGCTTAAAGGAGCTGCCGGGATAAAAGAGGTAACCAAGCTCGAAAACATTGATAATGGATCAAGTAATGTGAAACCTACAAGTGAAATTTAACCAGACCACATACAGAACAATGGATATGTGTTGTGTGTGTTTTTTCTGTGTTGTATGAACTCAAGTTTGCTCTCTCCCACTAAGCTAGAGTTTTTTGAGGGATCAGTGTGTAACATTTTGATCTTTTATCTCTGTCTAACAGCTTACACAGAAAAGATCAAAGAGGTGTCCATGCTGTCTCTGATCTGCTCCTGCTTCTACACACACCCACACCCCAACAGCCTTTATCAGTATGGAGGTCAGTCTGTGTGTCTGTCTGTACGTCTGTCTATTTACCTGTCTGTCTATTTGTATGTGGTCTGCATCTGAAGGTCATGAAGTTCAGCTGAGGTGGCTGATTCCATGGCAACAGCAGATAAGCCTCACCCCCACAAAAATGTCTCTGCCAAGGTCACTGTCCAAGAGGATGGCCTTCTGCAAAGTTCGTGGAAGTATGTGCCAACATAAAACAGAAGACCTGTATTAGCCCATAACCTGTAAAGTGCAGTGAAAGAGCAAAAGACAAGAATACAACAATATGATGAGCATCCAGATTTGTGCCCGTAGCAGTTTGATTAGACTCCTACCTTTATCTTGTAAGTGGTCTTATCAGATGACAATGTAATTCAGTTCATGTTGTATTGCCATGAATCACAAATCAGCGTCACAATGTGTTCACATGCCCCACGGAATGAGGTGCTGGTAGTAGCTAGAGTCTCTTTTTTTGATAACGCTGGAGAGACACAGTCCAGAGAGATGTATCACCCTCTTATTTATGAGAGAGCACACAAAAGACCCAAAGAAAGAAAGAGCATGCACGTGATGAACAGGTATTACTTTCTTGTGTTTTATCGTTGCCGAGCCAGACCTGAAGGTGAAGGCCCTGAATAAGAGAGCTTCTGGCCAGTCGTTTGAGGTCATCCTGAAGGATCCCGACCAGTCCGGGGACAAAAGCCATTCTCAGTCAATACCCTCCCCTCCGAGGAGGGAGGTGTCCCTGGAGGACCTCCAGAAGAGGCTGGAGGCGGCTGAGGACAGGAGGAAGGTAAGCAGTCATGTGACCGCAGCATGGCCCTGTGAGTATCACTGCTCAGCCGTTTGGGGATTTCATCTGCATCAAGCCACAGTAGGATCATTTTCCTTCCTTTAACAGATATAAAACCGCAGATAGATTCAACTGAAGTCTTCTCAATATTTTAAAGAATAATTGAAAATAGGATAAAAATAGATACAGTTAAATGATTAAGAAGTCATATCTTCGAAACACTTTTTATTTTGTTGAAGAGCTCCACCTTCACCAGGTGGAGGCAGGCACAGAAGAACCAGAACCAGAACCAGGACTGACCCTGCTAAAGTAAAATGAGAGGTTCTCTAGAAAGACTAAATGAATGCTATAAACTTGTCATAAATGTTCTGTTTCCTTTAAAAATACCTTATACTTTCTGACTTTACTACAAAGACTACTCGGCCTACTGTCTTATGACTTATAACAAAACATTAATCCTTTTTGGAGAATATTACCTCTGTGTGTTTTGGTCAGGGCCCCAGTCTTTTTTTCGTAGTTCGACAAGTGGCCAGTGCTTTTAAGTGCATCTTATTTCATGTTATTGCATCTTATTTCATGTTTTGCATTTGAACAGGTTGGCTAAGGGCTTCTGCTCTGCACTGCTGTCACACAGTGCTTACAGTTGATTTCCAACAGCAGTGTTGCCGATGTGTTAACGCAGTTAGCAAGGTTAGCTGCGAGCCGCCATCTTCATAGTTCCTCTCAGAATTCCGTTTTAGGCAGCTTTAACGTTTCGTTTTTAAACATGATGGGTTGAACTATGTACTTCATTTGAAGAAAGAAAATGTTTGTCTGTTGCTCAAAACATCTTGTCTCTTGGGAACACCAAATAAATGCTTGCAGTAGCCTTCAGAGCCTATTTATGTGTCTATGACACATAAAATAAATGCAAAAGCACCACAACCACAAGTATTTACAATATTTCATTCCTTGTTGTAAACTTGAGTGCAGGTTCAAATTACAGAGGAATGTTGGGTCCTCCCAAATGGTGTCACGAATGCTCTTGACGTTCCACCTGTCCGTCTCAATTAGTGAGTCACTCACTACAAAGTGATAATCAAAAGTTTCTTTCTTTGTGCTAAGTTAGAAAATGTTGCCCTGTCCTGCTGAAGAATTCAAGTCAGAGATAGTCTGGCAGGATGGGGGTTCCTGTCTGGACTTGATTTAAGAGTCGGGACCCGCACGGACAAACAGAGGTTTCTCTGTGTGTATTGATAAGGGGATCGGTTTCTGTTCTGACTAGGGAAGCAAGGTCAGCGGGTCAACCAGCAGATGTGTAAGATAAGGAGGGAGGTTCACACCACACCCCAACCAACACTCAACCATTGTTCTTTGTTTACGTTAGGCAAGGTGGTCTGCACATTGGATGTGACCGGATCCTTAGAGGCGGGGGGAGAAGGTTCATCCCCTACGCCAGCTTAGGGCCAATAGAAATCTTTTCTTTGTCTTTTGGGTTATAAAACATGTTCTTGCTGATGTTAGTTAGTGTGTGTTCTTCCGGCCTGCGGGCCGGTAGGATTGCTCCTGCCTTTGCAAACGCAGCGCTTATACTTGACCTGTGATCTGATGAATAAATCTACCAGAACGAGAGAAGTAGTTTGGCTGAATTCTTCCAGACGTCCCCATCCAGGCTTCCAATTTTTGAACACGAGCCTCTCTTATGAAATTACTAACAATTTTGGTGACGTCCCGACGTGATTGGCTGACCTGGATGAAGATCGAGGGGGCATCCGTTTTCCGGACCAGGCAGAAGGCCGGCGGCGTGGTTCAGCGTTGACAACAAAGGAGCGCGCTACAGAATGGGTGAGCAGACGAGCCCCTTTTTGTTCTAAAGGAATGAAAAGTCTGCGATTGGACAAATCTAAAATAATTGTTGTCAACTGCAGAATACGTCTCTGTCCTATAAGACCACTAAATTTAAACTAAATTTCAAAATATTCTGATGATCACATGTAAAGTATAAGCACATAATCACATTGAATTCAACATTAGGGAAAGTGAATGAGTGTCCACAGGGTAGGGAATTTAATTAAATATATACTCAGTAGAAATCCAGAGTTGAAGTTTGCGTCCCTCTGGTGATCGCAGTCCTACTTTCGCATGCAGTAGGTTTGGCGGTTCAGTGTAAGAGTAGGGACCTAGCGGGTAGGGATTTAGTTAATTAAATACAGGGTTTAAAAAGGAACGACGGTGCTCACTTGAGCTATCGAAGGTCGACCCTTAGTCATTAGAAATCCAGAGTTGAAGGTTGCGTCCCTCTGGTGACCGCAGTACTACGTATGCATGGACTAGTATTGGCGATTCAGTGTAAGAGTAGGGACTCAGCGGGTAGGGAACTTTAGGTAATTATATAGAGTTTAAAAAGGAATGACGGGGCTCACTTGAGTTCCCTGAGGTCGACTCTTAGTCGGTAGAAATCCAGAGTTGAAACGGTCCCTTTGGTGATTGCAGTTGCACGTATGTATGTCGTGGACTGGCAGTTTAGATCAGAGCAGGGTTTAAATTTATGTTAATCATTAGTCAGAAGAAAACCCAAGTTGAAAGGTACCTCTGGTCCTGCAGCCCCATTAGTGTGATATGGGGACTGGCAGGTTAGAATATTAGATGACGAAATAAGGACACAGGGAAAGATTTGTTATTTTTCATACTGGGAAATGTGTGGGTGGTTGGTGTAACTCCTGGTGTTTTACCGAACCTGGAAGCTGTGGATCAGGACTTGAAAAGGACTGAGAATCTGACAGTGAAAAGTGTTTGACCGGACTACACATCTGTGGGGATATGTATTAAAGGGTAAAAGGGAAAATCATAGTCAATAGTGGTGATACAAACATGAGAGAAATAAAACAATACAGGTGAACTGGTGTTATAAGCCTCAACAATCGAGCGCTGTATTCCTCTAATACAGTAGAAGCTTCTTGATTGGGTTCACAGTATTGGGCATTGTGTCCTTTCTCTGGTGTTCTAAAGCCATGTGTGAACAAATAAAATAACCTGTGAAACTGTGAGGAAAACAGAGGAAACCATAATGATATGGGATGATGCAAAATAGGCACTCTGGGTCTATTTAAGATCTATGAGAGATTTATGAAAAGAAAAAAATTAAAATTAAAAAAGGAAACATGTAACAGAAATAAGTGGAGTGGGACGTAGAGATGCAGGAAGGCTGCAGCTGCGGAGCCCCTTATCATGATGAGACAGAGACTCAGCCAGCAGGGTGCTGCAGCCGGCTGCAGAGCCAGCACACACACAAGCACACGCAGTGCTAGGAGCTAAAGGGAGACAATGTGGAAAGAAGATCAATTCTTATAAAGTTGTGTGATTATTGATGCCGACAGAGTTTCACACAGGCAGTTAGAAAAGTTCAGTGCAAGAAGTGAATTAGATAGACGTAGCAAAAGAAAAAGATATAAAATAAAAATTGATTGTAATGGTTTAATGATTTTGTGTCATTTGGGGTTCACATAAATCAGTTAGTTTGACGAATCAGAATAAATTAATATGTTAACACCCCTTATGGGTGAGACACGCACAAGCGTCGGTGCAGTTAGGGATTGTAGATCCAACAACAGGTTTACAAACAAAACAACAATTGGAGATATCAAAAAGTTTTGGTTATCCTGTTTTTTCAGAGTGAATAAAGTTGTTATAATGAAGCATGAATGACTTCTATGTGAATGAGTTTCTAGGACTCCAAGCTATTACCCCAATGTTGATTTAACTATATGAGGTCAACAATAGGTTATTAAGAACTGTAACTAAATGTGGAAATGTGGTAGAACATTTCTGGGAGAAACAAGTTGGGTATTTGAAAGACAGACCCCAGCCGGAGCCTGTCAATTAGAGTAATCTAAACACACCACAAGGTCACGGGATGGTCAGAAAAGGCCCCAACTCGTAGCTTGAGGAAAACAGCAATCAATCACCCGGTTCGGACAGAACAAGCATGAGACAGGGTGATGTTATCAAGGAAACTCGGCCGGATCAGAACCTGCATCAAAGTAATGATTTGAAACCTAAGAAGTGATGAGAAATGAGGAGAGTAGGTGTATATAGTGTCAGTCGTTTGGTATTAATGTTTGTAGTTTTAGTCTCCTACACTCAGAGATGAGCTGTAAATCGTTGAGTGCTGATATTGAGTGTATAGTGCACGATACACTTGATACAGTATCTTGATGATGGAAGCAAATGTCTGATCAAGGAATATTGATAGTAGCAGGACATAAAATATGGAAACTTTGTCACAGACTGTCGTCTTGTAATGGTTCAACAAGTAACAAGTATTACACACTGCATTTGACTGCTAAACATGAGAGATCTGTACTCTATCAGTGTTGAATGAATGAATGAGTGAATGTATTGGATCCCAACTTGGACATGAGCTAAGTTGTGTTTGCAAGTAACAGATATGCCTTCGTTTTGCTTTTGGGCCGAAAAGCAGTAAAAGTGGAGACACTCAGGCTGCTGTAGGATAGGAAGTCCTGACCAGATGGGTCTGCTGCAAACTGAATTTATCGTCTCTTGGTCCTATTGTTTATTTCACTGGTGGTTTGGGATTAACCTTCTGATACATCGTTTAAAACTGTGGGTTTTAGTGATTGATACAACTGCAGATGTCCATCCACTAGTGATAGTAGTTCACAAGTTTAGAGAAGTTAATGCGGGAAGGGAAATCATTAGAGTTGTAGACATGCAGGAAGGAAGATATGCTAGAAGACACATAATAGATCTTGTTGAAGGGTTTTATGGGAGTAACAAGGTCACAGCAGTCAGAAGATGCGTGGGAGAAACGGTGGGGCCATTAAGGCTGGACAAAGAGATGCTTGCTCACTTGGAGCAACTCAAGCAAATTCTTGAACCACACACACACACACACACACACACACACACACACACACATACTGTTGAATGACATGAATCTTAAATGTAAGTATTCTTCAGTGATGTGATTAAGTCTATGTAGTTTTCTTAAATATTAGGACATAAAGAGGATATTCTTTCCTTTTTAGTTTAGATGATTTGGCTCATCACTACTGTAATGTCAAAAGTTACAAAGTTACACAAACAATTGGATTGTAGATGGGATTTTACAAACAGATTGATCAAATATATTCCAACTTTTAGATGGTTAACACACAACAGGTGCTGATCGTGTTTCAACAGGAAACAACAAATGCCCTGACCTACTTTCTTTTTAAGTGCAACACTTAAATTGAGGATTTAACGTAGAATGATTAGAACAAATAAAAATGAACATTTTTAAACAAACATAGTAGAGTAAGAAGGGAGATTCGTTTTGGGGATAAACACAAAATTTGAAATATTGCCTTAGAGGTCTTGAGGTTATTTGGATATTAGATTTAACTTCATATGGGGATATTTTTAACCATGTTTTAAATTAATACAGGCCTCAACAGGAGTGATGGAGATGTGTGTACAGTTTTGCTGTGCTACTTATTACAAAAGAGAGAAATATTGGGCATGGATTAATTGTGCAAAACACAATCCTCAAGTTTAAATGACCAGAATTAAATTAAATTGCACCGATACGTTATAATACAATTTGAATATTAAACCTAAAGATCTTTAACCCTAACCCTTCCGAATTGATTGAATTGTGTTCAATAAAACAGTAGATGTTTTTAAAAAAAAACAAGTAAAGAGAGAAATTATACCAAGGCTTTAGATACCGGGGAGTAAGAACAAATTTGTCTTTGTGATGAATGTACAACATTGTTTCTTATCAGCCACAGTTAGCAGGACTAATGAATAAACTACAATTAGATAAAATTAAGAGAATGAGCTAATTGTAAGATAATTGGGTTGCGAAGCTCTGGCCAAGGATCAGACTTTAATATCCCAAGAAGGTGAATTGGGTGAGAGTGAGCACCTATTCAGCCTTTATCCAGATAACCCTCCCTTCTCCTAAGGCGCCGTCTACCAGCAACCAGACGCATACCCTCCTCCACAGGCTCTCTGTCCCTAACTTTATGCCTCGTACAAGCAGGACTACAGGACATGACGGGGGCCCCACTGTACGGTGCTACAGCCAACCGAGAAGACAGTGGGGAGGGGCAACCGAGGCCGAGGTAAGATGAATGAGGGGCAGTTTAGACAAAGAAAATAATTGTTTCTGTTGTGGGCAGTCTGGAAATTGTTCCAGGGCACGCTCCTAATCACCTAAAGGCCAGAGGCCTCAGTCCAACACAGCTCGATGCCCTCATGATGTCCATCCACCACAAGCACCATACACACTATAATAGATGCCATAGTGGTGCCCAGATCCGATGGCTGATGGTAACCTGTTCCAGAACCTGAGGTTACTCTGACGATCAATGGAAGACATTACAGATGTATGCTGGACTCTGGTGCTATTCCACAGTGAACATGCCATCTGCCACCATCAAGGAATGCTGTGCCGGATTTTCGGGCCAATCAGAGGAGTGGCTGCTTTCTATCCACGCCCCACTCTGACAGCCAGCTGCTGCAAGCTGAAGTCCAGCAGACACAGACAGAGGCAGACGTCTGGTGGGAGAGAGTGGAAGACTAAGACCAACCTGATCTACATGAGACTGTTCACTGTTGGGGCTCGTGATTCAAGGTGTTACACCGGACTGAACATTGCACAATTAACTGTTTGTTGTCTCCTGAGAAGGACTATGATATCCTGTGGATTACGACTGGAGTTTGAACGGACATCCAACGTCTGTGACATCTTTGTGGGGAAAACAAGGCGTAGCAGATGCGCTACGAGAGACGTCGGCTCCTCACATCACCTTGATCATCCAAAGCAGAGGAGAAGCTGAGAACATGGGGTCAATCGTTAAAGACAGGGGTTGATGCCACGGACTGGGAGCCCACTACAAATATTAAACTATTGCACACACATTTGAAGTAAACTCAAATCAGAGAAACACATGTGAAACCACACACTGACAATGGAAACACAACTCATGGTAGATTTCTTGACACATTTTGGACGAAAGGGGGAGCTTGATTGATGTGGGATTGATTCCAATTGCAACGGTGGTAATTGAATTGAAAAGGTTAAATGGAACGGTCCAAATTTACCGTCCTTAGTACCCCGTAAGGGATAATAAGCAGTAGGGATAGAAATAAATTGAAGGATTGCTGGATGCAGGCGTTTTGGAAAAGACGAGGTTCCCCTGGAATACCTTGATTAATTGGGTCCCTAGAACCAGAAGCCCGACTATCATACGGTGCACGATTTGAGTTTTAAGTTGTGGTGTCAACACACTATTAACGCCCCAAATTCTATGTTTAACACTATGTTTAATGCAATAGGCTCTGATGAGAGATGTTTCACCAGCATCAACCTGGCAGATGTTTTTTCTGTGTCCTAACTGACAAATTGTAACTGTTTTATCTGGGTGTTTATGAAAAGAACAGATTTGTGGTTTCTGTTCTGTTTCAAAAGGGGGTGTGTAGAACAGGTTAAAGAATTAAGATTTTGATGTAATATAGTGGCAAATTAGATAATATGGAAATATGGCACCCTACTTGTGTAAGGAACATAGCTAAAAAAACTAACTAAAACTAAAATAGACCAGTTAAAAATGGAACACGAGACTGTTGTGCGTACATCACATGGGATAAAAGGCGTTTTTATAGTCAAATATGTTGACACTCTCCTTTTAATTAACTCTGCCCCAGATGGATCCTTTACTAGAGCATTAAATAGACTAAGAGCCATGTCCTTTAAATAAGCTGAACACTCTGGCATAGACAATCCCATTAATAATTGGTTAAGTCAACATTTTGGACAATGAAAGGGTTTGATAATGTCACTGTTTTGTACTATAGTATAGCATAGTAGCCTTCACCCTTTGTGGATACTAGATCCCTGTATCAGACAATTATGTCTTTAATGCATCACAACTGCAGTAGATGCTAAAATGCCCCTGCCATACAAGATGGTTTTGTTACATGAAAGGATCCAATTGTTAGGGCTGTGGGAGAATGGAGGAGATGGATATTGTAAGAACCGACTTCAATGGACCTGAAGAAGACACCCCGTTAGGGTCAACGTCCCTGAATAGATAATCTGCTAACTGTTGCACACATCATATATAGTGGATGCACGCACGTAGGTGGTGTGATAGTTTTTGGGGCTAGGATGTATTTCTGTGTCTATTATACTCGGTTTAGATGTGATAGAGATTTCTTAGTATTTCTTGTGATGCATAGAAATTTCCACAACTGCTGCATACACCCTCTACACTGATATAGGTTCTAGTGTTTTTTTTAATGTTTAGAAATTTCCACGACTGCTGCATTCACCCAATACCCACTGATATAGATTTTTAGCGTTTAGATTAGTCGTTTCTTTTGATTTTTTGGTTTACATAATGAATTATGTAAAAAGGGGGATTGATAATCAAAAGTTTCTTTCTTTGTGCTAAGTTAGAAAATGTTGCCCTGTCCTGCTGAAGAATTCAAGTCAGAGATAGTCTGGCAGGATGGGGGTTCCTGTCTGGACTTGATTTAAGAGTCGGGACCCGCACGGACAAACAGAGGTTTCTCTGTGTGTATTGATAAGGGGATCGGTTTCTGTTCTGACTAGGGAAGCAAGGTCAGCGGGTCAACCAGCAGATGTGTAAGATAAGGAGGGAGGTTCACACCACACCCCAACCAACACTCAACCATTGTTCTTTGTTTACGTTAGGCAAGGTGGTCTGCACATTGGATGTGACCGGATCCTTAGAGGCGGGGGGAGAAGGTTCATCCCCTACGCCAGCTTAGGGCCAATAGAAATCTTTTCTTTGTCTTTTGGGTTATAAAACATGTTCTTGCTGATGTTAGTTAGTGTGTGTTCTTCCGGCCTGCGGGCCGGTAGGATTGCTCCTGCCTTTGCAAACGCAGCGCTTATACTTGACCTGTGATCTGATGAATAAATCTACCAGAACGAGAGAAGTAGTTTGGCTGAATTCTTCCAGACGTCCCCATCCAGGCTTCCAATTTTTGAACACGAGCCTCTCTTATGAAATTACTAACAAAAGCAGTACAGCAATTGTTGAGCAGCTCCTTTAAACAGCAGTTCTGGTTTATCACGCTGGACAGGTACGCTGAATGTACAGTTGGTTGCATTGTTACTGTGCAATAAACCAGTTCCACACGCTGTAATTATTTTTAGCTTGGCCGCCACCCTTTTCACCTCAGAGCAAAGTTCAACCACAATATGTGTTCATGACACCACTGTAGTCCACTTCTTCTAAAGGAATAAATGCTGATGGAGGGGGGAAATCTATCCAGCTTATCTTTCTAAGAAATGCTGTCTTTCAGCTCCAAGCTTTTCAAGTTTTCTAATGTGACATCCAGAAAGAACAAGTTTGGAGTAAACACATTTTCTTTAGCAGCAGGTACACATAAAAGAAACAATGAAAAGAATGAGAAGCCTACCTAACAAGGTCTATTGAGCCAAATACAGGCCAAACCTTTTAAACATTTGAAATAAAATTGAGGCTGAAAGTTTGAATTTTGGTCTTGACACAACAATGTATTAAAAGTAGGGGTGTCAAATGATTAAAAATTTTAATCAAATTAATCAGAATTTTCAGTGGATTAATCATGATTAATCACACCTGAATCCTAACCATTTTTTCTTTCTGAAATGCATACTAAAGATAAATAACAGGACACAGATACATAATTATCATTATTATTATCATAATTATTATTTTTTACATAAATACATGTTTTTGATATTTGACTTGGTTTAATTCATTCCAGAAAATAATCAAATCAATGTTATTTGATAAGTTACAGACTGATTTCCCTGCATGGCTCTAGAAGGGTCTCGAGCCTCTGCAGTTTATCCCACTCTGCTGTGAGTTTGTGCTCCTGCGATGACCAGACATGACCAGACATGTCAACCCTCCCGATGTTTCAAAGCCCCTCCCGAAAATCTCCCGGACCGACCTTTCTCCCGATTTCCACCCGAACAACAATATTGCTGCACCACCCGTCACTGGGCGCGCCGTTTCAGACCGAACAATAATAAAGGTTACACCTTGAAGTCGAGCGCGGCGATTAGAACGACTGGCGCTGCAAAGAAATCCGCTAGCAGCCCCCATTTCAGTGTGAAATATCCCCATACCTGGGAGGATTTAGGTCGCATTGGCTTCTCTTCCTCCGCATGTTTCAGAACAATATTACGGGTCTCTCCGATGGTCTTTCCTCTATCTCAGCGCTGCTCTTGCTCTGCTGGGCGGAGCTTTTTTTCTTCTCTGTTCGGCTGCGCGAGAACCGGGGAGGGAGGGGGGGGGGGGGGGGGGGCGGGTCTCTGGCGCAAACGACTTGCTGAACCTGACGGCCTGACATATGCCTGCAGGTGGCAGTAATGTGTTGTATAGGATGAAGTGCATTCCCTAGAAGAAGAGGTTCTTTCCGGACCTGAATAATTTGTCACACTGCGCATGCGTGAAATGCGTCAAAAAAATTGACGTAATTAACAACAAACAGCTAATTAACGCCGTTAACGCGCTATTTTTGACAGCCCTAATTAAAAGTAAAAACAAATGAATGAAATTGGGTCAAATCTTTGGGG